>NC_092226.1:68637790-68682790 GCF_036320965.1 Panulirus ornatus | reverse complement strand
CGTTCTCGCTCCATCACCGCCGTCCTCGCCCCATCATCACCGTCCTCGTTCCATCACCGTTCTCGCTCCATCACCGCCGTCCTCGCCCCATCACCGTCCTCCTTCCATCACCGTTCTCGCTCCATCACCGCCTTCCTCGCCCCATCACCGTCCTCCTTCCATCACCGTTCTCGCTCCATTACCTTTGTCATTCCATCACCATCCTCGCTCCATATCCTCCCTCGCTACTTTAAACTTCTCGCTCCATCACCATCCTGGTGATAGTGTGTGACAGGTCCAGCAGTGGCGTTTTGACAGTGGTGGTGACGATGTGTGACAGGTCCAGGTCGTGTTTTGACAGTGGTGATGATGGTACGTGACAGGTAGAGCAATGGTGTTTTGACAGTGGTGATGATAGTGTTTTGATAGTGGTGGTGATGGTGTGTACGACAGGTCCAGTGGGGGTGTTTTGACAGTGATGGTATGATAGCGTCTGACAGATCTAGCGGCGTTTTCACAGTGGTGGTGGTGATCAAGTCATTTTTGACACTGGGGATGCTGACGGTGGGTGAATCGTGGCGATGGTTGAGTGAAGCAGGTGGTGGTGATGGTTGGTGGGTGGGTGCACCGTGTGTAGGTGAGGGGACGGAGTGGGTGTGGTGGAGCGCAGCGCGCGTTGGTGGTGGTGGTGGGTTGATGTTCCCTCTGGTGTTTGTGGGGGAGGGGGGGAAGAGTACTTTTAGGCAGATGGTCCGAGTGGTTCGGTATGGCCCGTGATCATCCCCGGGAGGAGATTCAGGGAGTTGAGGGGGGTGGTGTGGGTTGAGCATGTGATTAATGTGGAAGATTACGAGTAAAGGCACCTTGATTAATGCTCTTTTTAAAGGCAATGTGCTGCTGGCGGAGGAGGAGGAGGAGGAGGTGGCAAGGTCGCCCACCGCTGTGCAGCTGTTGCTTCGCCGTCACCCACAGGGAGGGGGGATGTGGTTACCTTGAGGTTATTTCAGGGTTGGACGTGAGACACTCACGCTTCATGGGATAAATTCAGGGGTTCATGAGGTACCTAGGGCCTCATAAGGTGCTTAGAACACTATGAGGTACCTAGGGTTTCATAGGGTGCCTAGAGCGCCATGAGGTACCTAAGGCTCCACTAGATACTTAGGGCCTCATTTGGCACCTAGGATTTCATGAGATGCCTAGAATCTTTTAAGGTACCTAGGGTTTCCTGAGGTGCTTAGGGTCCCATGAGGTTCTTTATGGTACCTAGGGCCCCATGAGATACCTCAGGATCCATGAGATATGTAGGGTTATGTAAGGTACGTAGGGCTCTCTGAGGTATATCAAGGGGTCATATGAGTTACCAGGGGTTTGATATGGCAAGGGGCCCCAGATCACTAGGGTTCCATGTTGTACCGAGGGCCCATGAGGTACCTAGGGTCCCGTAAGATAACAAGAGGTCCTTGAGGTGCGTTAGACCCCATGATGTACGTAGGATCCCATGAGGTACGTAAGACCCCATGATGTACGTAGGATCCCATGAGGTACTAAGGACCCCATGAGGTACCGAGGGACCACTGCGGTCCATAGGCCTCCCCCCCCATGAGGTACCAAAAGGACCCACTGCCTTGAGGTTCTCGAGATGAACCTGAGGCAGTGAGGCCCTGGGCAAAGCAGTATGTGTAGAGCCTCCCTGAAGCACTTACGACGTCAGTCCCATGGAAGGCACTCACTTGTCTCCAAAAGGCGCTCCGTCGTCGTCCTGTGAGGCACTCGACCACGTAAGGAAGGGGTTATGCCGGCGTCTTATGCCGAAGCATCTGCTCACATGCGCTGGCGGAGGGTAACGTGTGTGTCAGTGTCTTGAGCGAAAAAGATTAAAAGTCTAACCTCCATCGTCAAGGGAAGGTTATGGAGAGGCGGGCGTTTGGTGGCCTGGTTTCTTGCGGGCTTCCAGAATATGGGCGGGTGTTTGGGAGACTGGCTTCCATTAAGTTTCCAGAATGCTGGCGGGCACGTTTGGCGGCAGACTCGACTTAAAATGATTTTCCAGAATACGGGCGGGCGTTTGGCAGACTAATTTCCAGTGGGTTTCCAGAATACGCGCAGGCTTTTGGCAGGCTGGTTTCCAGTTAGTGTCTGGAATACGGGCGGGCATGTGGCAGACTAGCTTCCAGTGGGTTTCCGTAATGCGGGCAGGTATTAGGCGAAGTGGCCTCCACTGTGTATAGTATCGGTCGGGCGTTTGACAGACTGGCTTCCAGTGGGTTTCCAGACTGCGGGCGGATATCTGGCAGACTAGTTTCCAGTGGGTTTCGAAAATATTGTCGTGTGTCAGACTAGCTTCCAGTGGGTTTCCAGACTACGGGTGGGTATTTGGCACACTGGTTTCCATTTGATTTCCAGAATACCGTCGTGTGTCAGATTGGTTTCCAGTGGGTTTCCAGCATACTGTCGTGTGCCAGATTTTTTTTTTTTTACCCAGTGGGTTTCCAGAAAACGGGCAGGAGAGATGTTGAACCAGGAGGCTGGGGGCCCCAGAGAACAAGGGCGGTGCGCCCGTGACTGGACAAATGGACTCTATTGTCAAGCAGCTCGGTAAGTCCCGTGACAATAGTTTTTTGTCTGGAGGAGGAACACCTTAATTATCATATTGTGTAGGTCTGGAGAGAGAGAGAGAGAGAGAGAGAGAGAGAGAGAGAGAGAGAGAGAGAGAGAGAGAGAGAGAGAGAGAGAGAGAGGGAGAGAGAGAGAGGGAGTGTTGGTGGGGCAGGGAAAGAGGGGAAACTGTAACAAGGGGGAAAGCAAGGAGGAACAGGAGAGAGAGAGAGAGAGAGAGAGAGAGAGAGAGAGAGAGAGAGAGAGAGAGAGAGAGGAGTGTTGGTGGGGCAGGGAAAGAGGGGAAACTGTAACAGGGGGAAAGCAAGAAGGAACAGGAGAGAGAGAGAGAGAGAGAGAGAGAGAGAGAGAGAGAGAGAGGGGGGGGGGAGTGTTGATGGGGCAGGGAAAGAGGGGAAACTGTAACAGGGGAAAGCAAGGAGGAACAGGAGAGAGAGAGAGAGAGAGGGGGGGGGAGTGTTGATGGGGCAGGGAAAGAGGGGAAACTGTAACAGGGGAAAGCAAGGAGGAACAGGAGAGAGAGAGAGAGAGAGAGAGAGAGAGAGAGAGAGAGAGAGAGAGAGAGAGAGAGAGAGAGAGAGAGAGAGAGAGAGTGTGTGTTTGTGGGGCAGGGAAAGAGGGGAAACTGTAACAAGGGGGAAAGCAAGGAGGAGCAGGAGAGAGAGAGAGAGAGAGAGAGAGAGAGAGAGAGAGAGAGAGAGGAAAATTCCGAGAATATTGTATGATTTACATAGTGATAATGTATATACATGGATTAAACCTGGATTAAACGTTTGAAGGCGTCGGGAAACTGTTTGAATAAACGTCAGCGTTTCCTAAATAAATGAATGACTATTCCCCTTCCCTTAAAGAATGTCTATGAATGAATACTACGCGCGTCGTACGCCTGGCGCAGCATCGCGTGCACGGTTTTGGTTCGCTGCCAGCCCCCGGCGGGTGGAAAGTGTCGTACGGCTGTGTTGCGCTGCCCGCTTCTGGAAGGGACCGGAGACTAAACGGATGGTGAAGTGATACCAACCTGAAGGTAACAATAATAACCAGAAGGGAATAGAAAAAAAAAATGTTTTTGTAACGACAGATGACATCTTTTTGTCTCGTGGCCCCCCCTTCTCCTCTCCCCCCTCCTCACCGCCAACTTTGTTTCTTAGCCCCCCCTTCCTCCCACCTCACCCCCCTCCCTATTGCCCCCTCACAGCCAGATCTTCATTCTCTCTGGTTCGCATCTCCAGTTTTTTCTTTTTTCTTTTTTCTTTTTCGCGCCGCTAAAATCACCGCTCAATTACGCCTTTTCGATAATGAGGAAATTGCGGCAAAACCCGGGCGTTCATTTCCATCCCCGGGGTCGTTCCAGCAGCCATTCCTGTCATGGAGAGTTGTGTGGGGGGGGAGGGAGGCAGGAGGCATCAAGAATTATGCGGGTGTTGGAGGAAGCGGGGGTGGTGGAGGAGGGTGGTGTGTGATGGCTGGCCTGGGGTGTGGGAGGTGGTGTGTGATGGCTGGCCTGGGGTGTGGGAGGTGTGGTGTGTGATGGCTGGCCTGGGGTGTGGGAGGGTGGTGGATGGCTGGCCTGGGGTGTGGGAGGTGTGGTGGATGGCTGGCCTGGGGTGTGGGAGGTGGTGTGTGATGGCTGGCCTGGGGTGTGGGAGGTGTGGTGGATGGCTGGCCTGGGGTGTGGGAGGTGTGGTGGATGGCTGGCCTGGGTTGTGGGAGGTGTGGTGGATGGCTGGCCTGGGGTGTGGGAGGTGTGGTGGATGGCTGGCCTGGGGTGTGGGAGGTGGTGTGTGATGGCTGGCCTGGGGTGTGGGAGGTGTGGTGGATGGCTGGCCTGGGGTGTGGGAGGTGTGGTGGATGGCTGGCCTGGGGTGTGGGAGGTGGTGTGTGATGGCTGGCCTGGGGTGTGGGAGGTGGTGTGTGATGGCTGGCCTGGGGTGTGGGAGGGTGGTGTGATGGCTGGCCTGGGGTGTGGGAGGGTGGTGGATGGCTGGCCTGGGGTGTGGGAGGGTGGTGGATGGCTGGCCTGGGGTGTGGGAGGGTGGTGGATGGCTGGCCTGGGGTGTGGGAGGTGTGGTGGATGGCTGGCCTGGGGTGTGGGAGGTGTGGTGGATGGCTGGCCTGGGGTGTGGGAGGCTGGTGGATGGCTGACCTGGGGCGTGGGAGGTGTGGTGGATGGCTGGCCTGGGGCGTGTCGTGCTCAAGGGTCGTACCTTGAGGTGCTCAAAGGTCGAACCGTTCGTGGCCACTGGTCGCCCTGTCGTACTTAAGGGTCGTATCCCGTCGTGTTCAAGGGTCGTATCCCGTTGTGCTGCTCAGTGGTCGTACCGTCGTGCTAAGAGCACCGGTGATCAGACTTTCATCTCAGAGGCATAGATAGAAACGCCTGCCGAATTTTAGCTGTTGACAGGAGACCCTGGTCGTGAGGTGAGTCGTAACGACCCCACCCTCCACCCCCCTCCCTGGTCGTACCACCTTAACGAGTGGGACGATCCGTCGTCCCGCAGATAAAACAGTTCACGAACACGACCTCTTGACCGATAAGAAGACACTTCACGGTCACAACCTTGACTGATAACAGCGAATCCCGGCGGCGGACCCAGCAGACGATTGGCTCTCTCTCTCTCTCTCTCTCTCTCTCTCTCTCTCTCTCTCTCTCTCTCTCTCTCTCTCTCTCTCTCCTGGCCAGCCCACCTTGCTTGGACCTAGGGTCTTAGTGGTCTGTGTATCTGTGTGATTCTCTCTCTCTCTCTCTCTCTCTCTCTCTCTCTCTCTCTCTCTCTCTCTCTCTCTCTCTCTCTCTCTCTCTCACACACACACACACACACACACACACACACACACACACACACACACACACAAACCTCCCCTACCTCTACCACTACAGAACCTCCTCCCGTCACCCCCCACCCCAGGCCACCCGACGTCGTGGACTGAAGTATATTGTGTCTTCAGTGTATTGAACCTTCGTAGGTTACGAAGGGATTATCTTTATCATCAGGGACAGCGTAAGGCAAAGACACCTGGATCATCATATTCATACAGACCATATATAAAAAAGAAGGAAAACTTGATCGATATGAACAACAGACCATCGCAATTTGACCCATGTGTATCTGTTTCCTTGAACTAGATCGTATTCCCCCACTCACAGGAAAGCTTGGGGGGGTGTGCCTCGATCACCCGCCAAAGTGAAGGATTCGTTGAGTGAACCACCCTTGCTTCGAGTCAGGTCCGAACCCCCCCTTGGGTAATGACTTCTAAAGAACATTACATCATCTCTGAGGGGGGGATAACGCTTGACCCCTGACCTCAGACATCTAGAGGGATGGAGAAGAGTCACGAAAGTGCCGATAGCTGACCGTATTGGTACCCCTCATCGTACAGAAAAACACCTCCAACCCGAGTCGTTATCAGTGGCCAGATGAATCATGGTATGAGTTTGTTTAGACGTCTCACAGTTTCTGACACTGGTGCTGATACTACTGCCTCGGCGACCCTCGTCTGCGTGATGCACGGGATCGCGCGTCGCTAGAAATTCGTGAAGTTTGTGTTTGAAACGAGAGAGAGAGAGAGAGAGAGAGAGAGAGAGAGAGAGAGAGAGAGAGAGAGAGAGAGAGAGAGAGAGTCCGTGCAACGTTAGACACGAACGCGTGAAGGTGTGCGAGATGATGCGCTCTGTACGTCCGTCTTTATTTTTAACGGGTGATCGGAGATGAGGTTCGTGGGGTGGACACATGGAGGAAAACTTCGGGGGGTTTGTTCCTTTTCCCGGCAATTTGCCAAAAACTTGAATGAGGCAGACGACAAGGGAGTTGCAGAGGTATTGAGATTACTTTCGTGGTGATGCTGTAGGAAATGTACAGACTACGTAGGGTATGGACAGCAAAGGCTGTAGGCAGTCTGTAGCAAATGTAACATATGATGTAGACGACAGTTTAGAAACTCTTAACAAGGAACATTATTCCTACATCATGAGTATCGGCCCAGCTCGCACAGAAGTTGAAGGATAGCATTATTAACGCACTGGTGGCCATATTTGTTTTGTTTGTGAGAGAAGACACGCGTCAGATTTAAGAGAAGACACCGCACGGGATATGATTGTGGACCCTTTCGAGAATGGAGTAAGAAAACGAATGATTATCTTATTTTTATACCCATGTTTCAGAGGTTCACTTGCCCCAGAGTAAGATACGGGATGAAGGTATTGTATTGGGCATCTCAAGGAGCTGCTGTGTTGGGCCTCCCAGCAGTTTCAGCCACATTACAGTGTCCACTGACCTCGCCTGTGGCAGACAGCGTGACATTCTCCAGCGCCTCAAAAAGCAGGGGTGTTGTACGCGCACCATCACCCCAACAGCAGGTCAAAACATCTCTCATACCCAGAACCAACGCCACAAAGCCATACATGAAAAGAAATTCTGGTGGACAAGAACCAAAGTGGAAACGCTCGTCTGGGTGAGGATTACTGTACAGAGCTTTGGTCTGATAGATTGATGGTGTTACACCGTGAATGGGGCGACCGTTCTCCAGCGACCATTTGTACCGTGCCACTCACTAGCTGGCGGATCTTCTTTTGGTGAACGCTCGCCATCTTCCAGCGCAGCTTAGTTAAATTCCTCCTTACGTCATGATGATAAAAATAGTAATAATATTAATGATAATGGTAATGATAATAGTAATAATAATGTGAGTAAGTATAGGAAATTGAAAGTGTTCGCGGTGGAAATTGCTTATTTACCTCCAGTGGCGTCCCATCGTCGCCAAAGGGGAGGAGGTACGCCACAGCCTCACCTGCCTCACCCCAGAGCCACCCCACTCACCCCACAACCTCACCTGCCACACCTCCAACACCAGAACCACCCCCCACCAACCTCACTCCTGCTGCTGCAACCCTCTCACAGAAAACGCATCCGTCAGTCTCACAATCAGAAGCGAAACTTCTTTAATACATGTCGACAAACAGGACCTCGGATCTTCCTCAACACTCCCAGCTGAGTTTCATTCCTCAGCTGATCTTCCGAATGAAGATAAACAGTTGATCATCCAAGATAAACCGGGCTGATAAACCATGATAACCCGATCTTAATAAAGCATGATAACTGGGTCTAATAAAGCATTTATAATCCGATCCGATGTTTGTTTTTTTTATCATTTCTGATGAAATCATGATAATTTTTCGAGATATGATTAATTTTTGTTTCTTTAGTTCTCGTGTTTCAGGCGAGGGTCTGGTAGTTTGAAAATCTGCATGTGACATACTGGCACGGTAACTTGGGACATAGGGAAGAGAGAAAAGTTGACGCACAGGAGCATTGTGGGTGTGGAGGCGTATGGCACAATGCCCAGAGGGCAGGGGAGCGTGGCTACAGTAGCCGAGATGGAGCATGGAGGGCTTGTAGACTGAAACAGGACACTTGTAGGAACGTCAGAGCATGAAACGTAGACCGAGGGAGCATAGTGCAGGCGAGGAAGGAGCATGATGAAGCTGAAATGGCGCATAGTCAAGGGTCTGACAGGAGCGTGGCACAGACACTGGTTGGGTGGGGTATGGTTGGTTTGGGCCAGACAGGAGCATAGCTGGAGATAAGGAAGAGCATGGTAGAGATGGGGTATGAACGTGGTGAGGGGCTGGGCTTCAACATAGTTGAGGGGGCGGAGGGGATCAACTTGATGGAGACGGAAGAGGCACATGGCCAGGAGGTGAGGGGACGTCGGGAGGGCACAGTACAGATGTGAGGGAGGAGGAGGAGGAGGGTGGCCGACGCTATACCACAGGCAGGTAAAGTCTCCGGGGAACCGTCCCAGCTGATCAATATAGTAACTTAGCGAGTGTCGTGAGCGGACGATAACTCGGCCAGCGCTCAAGTGGCTCTATTGATTGCGGTGCTTCCTCAAATGTTGGCCTCCGAGGCGTTTCCTGTAGGTCTCCACAAGAGCCTGCAGGGCTCCGAGTGTTGCCCCTAATGGTCTCCGGTGGCTTCCTAGGGTCTCCACAACGCCCCTGAGTTATTGTTCTAAGATCTTTAAGTAGGTCCGTGAGCCCCCCAACAGAGTGGACAGGTCTCTGAACGTTGGCCTGAAGAGCTTCTCGTAACATGAAGCCCCCCAAAGCTGTGAAGGACTCGAGTCAACACAGAAGCCTCCACTTGTTTCTGAAGGTCCCGACCAAACCCACCCTTTTAAAGCTCTCATGATGCTTTTGAAGTCTCTATGGCACTCTTAGGTGGGTCTCCAAAAAGCTGTGAGGAGGCATCACGTTGCCTAGGAAGGCCCACCAGTTACAAAGGTCCTCATGTTCATCTTGATCTCCTTGTTTGCCTGGATGATCTTCAGGAAACTGTGAGGTTGTCGTATTGGTGTATAGAAATATGAATGTGTCTCGAGGTCCCTCTATGGTTTTCGACGTCGCTTCCCGTTGTGAAGGCTGCCCTCACCCTGCGATCCATGTCTCCTGGTATCTTTAGTTTAGAACTTCCCACCAAACGAAAGGGGCCGCTCCTCTTCTTCGGAGACTCCACTGGGTGACTTTGGTGATGGCTCCGACGGAGTTAGAGAATGCTCTCTCTCATCATTCCCACAGGACATTCACCTCATTCTGTAGATCCCCATTAAGCAGTACGTGCTCTCGCTGTGGTTTGTGAGGCACGCAGTGTGTCTGTTGTGGTGCCCGTCCATCCCACCACAGACAAAAAGTCAGGGGTTTGTATAAACGTTGCTGAAGAAAGGTCTTCATTTGAGTGCACGGTTCACACAGACCTGACGTGGCCCTTTGCATTGCTATGAAGATGTCTTCTCAATTGAGGCTTAGGAACCCCGGGCGAAGCTGTTAACGATCCCCCTCACCTTTCCCGTGAGGCACCCGCCGGTGGCTCGGGAGAGATATTAAACGCCGTCTGGGCCCACGCATTTGGTCCAGGGTGTCTGTCCCCTCGCACGAACCACAGAGCTTCGCACAGAGCCTTAGAGCTCTCGTATGGATCGAGGTGTACCGCGCATGACGGCAGAGCCCTTCACCTATCTCTAGGACCCTCACATGGATCGAAGTGTTCCCACATGACGCCTCTGAGGGCTCCCACATGGCTTGAGGCGTCCCCACATGACTGTGGAGACCCGGGACAATGCCCTCATGTCCCACATGTGGTTCCACTTGGTTCCTTGAATCTCTCTTACTCCAGCGCTCGATTTTCGTGTGGTTTTGGAAGACTCACAGTCGACTCACTTCACTGCAGCTTCCAGGGGTCTTCACAGAGTCTGGAGGACTGACATATACCCGGCGGGACTCTAGCAAGAAGGATTGCGATTCTTATATATTCACTGACTTTGCTCGTGGTTTCAGTGTGTCAGTCAGACTTTGCTCCGGATATCGTCTCGAACATACAGGCGTCTCTCAGTGGACGAAGGTGAAATTGAAGGAGACCAGTAGGTTCTCACTGGCTTCCAGGATTCTCCCAGAGATTCTAATGTGACTCCTAAGTATTCGCTCGACACCACGCGATGGATGAAGATTTTCAAGGGGCTCCAGTGATGATACCCCAAATGGTTTCCTGGATTCTCAGCAGGGCTCTGGGGATCATATCCTCTCATCCCAAGGATGGTCACGATCCCTTCTTGAGGATTCTCTTGTGTGGTTCGGAAAAGGATTCACGTGTTCGACCGAGTCTTCATATTCACCTGGTGACTCATGGGGGGCTCTGAAGGCTCGCACGCCGATCTCTAGGTCGTCTCTCCTTCCTGACGGAGGTGGTAGGACCTGGACATGGTTGGAGGAAGGTGCTGGCATGGTGCGGAGGAGGTCTTGACTGGTGGGCATGCGACTCGGGGATGCGCACGAGTCTCTGTGTGGATCCTGATGTAGGAGAGGGAATCAGAAACGTCTCTGGGAACCCTCGTGTGTGTAACGGGGGGCCACGGGGAGAGGGAGTGGGTAGGGTGGAGATCCTCCGGTGGTTTGAGTGCTTCCTCAGTTGGCTTGGGGGAGGGGAGTGGGGAGGGGGGGCTCACATGACTTTGGGGACATCACATGACATGGGGAGAGGGAGGGGAGTTTGGGGGGTGGGGGGGTGTTCTCGTGTGGCGTGGGGTCCGTCCGTCCGCACGTGCCTCGGGAGGGAGGGTGGGTCCGGCAGGTGGAGATGGGGGGGTTTGTTGGGGTGCTACCCTCTGGAAACACACACACACACACACACACACACACACACACTGACTATTACATTTCTTTCTTGTATCTCTCCTGATGATGTGATTGTTACACGAAAGTGCGCTTGGGAACTTATCGTGTTTCATTTCCCCGTGGACTCATATGTTTATATATATATATATATATATATATATATATATATATATATATATATATATATATATATATATATATATATATATATGGCTGCAATTAACCTCATAGTCGTGTTTCACAAGTTTCTCCCGCCCTCGTCCCCTCAGAACAACTCGACGGAAATTCCCGGGGTAACAAAGACTTTCTCAGTCTGTCAAGATCCCTGCGAAGTTTTGCCGAGGTTCCTTCAGCAGGGAGGACGCTGGGAGGGTCATTGCGTTCCACCATGGAACTGTCTTGTTTCTTTTATCCATTTTTTGGAGGGGTGCGTGTCCCTCCCCGTAAAGAGAGACAGAGACCCGTATCTGAATCTTTGGAGGGAATCTCGACATGTCGCGCCAGAGGATTTTTTTACCCCTATGTGAGCGTCGGCTACGTCGCCATAGTATTGAAGAGAGAAAAAAAAAGGGGGGGGGGGGGGCCTCCTGACGCAGCCTCGGGCGATCATCTCTCCCACAGGACTCGGTTCTTAGTCACCGTCTTCAAGGAGGCGATTATCAGGGGCGCCTCTTCGGGCCCGCGCCCCCCTCCTTCTCATGATCCCTAGAGGGGGGGACACTCACTCTCTCTCCGGCGCGACGACTCCTTTTCTCACCGCCTTCATTGAGGGTCTTATAAGCTGGGCCCCTGGGGTCGTCACACACACACACACACACACACACATTCTGTAGGAGTCTCTCTCTCTCTCTCTCTCTCTCTCTCTCTCTCTCTCTCTCTCTCTCTCTCCAGCTGTTCCTCAGGTCATATCAGGATGTACCAAGGTCGTGGGCCCGCAGGCCGTTAGAACTTGCCCTTACTATTGCCGCTGGGCAGATCCCTCACAGTTCTGAGGACGGCCGTCCAGTGAGATCTTGAATTTGTCCCACTTTACGGCGCGAAACGTTTCTGACGTTTGCTAACTAGATCGACACACCGTCATGGGCCTAGCATGTTTACGCTCTCGTCCTTGTACCTTCAAGCACCCTTATATATATGGTGCTAGTTTACCTTCCTTTTCCCTCACTTGACATTGTACTTGATGACATGGAGTGGCACATTTACAGGGAGTAACACCGTTTGACGATTATTCTGGCTAAAGTCAGTCCACAACAACACCTTGACTCGGGGGGTAAAAACAACGGACATTGAGCGAAGCTGATTAGCACGTAAGTTTTTACGCCTTGGGTAAACTCGTCTTGTAGTTTACATAATCTGGCATTTGCATACCTGCCCAACAGTGTACGCTCGGATGAAGTTTCCCTCGAAGCTGTACATAAATCAGGCACTCCTCCCTTGTTCATTGTGTATGACTTATGATTCGCAGGCATTGTAGGAACAAGTCGCGATACCCCTCTTGTTCGTTGTGTGTTATATTCTACATATTGAAGAACTCGACGCCTCTTTTGTTCGTAGTGGTTATATTCCACACAGTGAAGAACAAGTCTCGACATTTCTCATGTTCACAGTGTGTTACGCATGTTGTACACGCGCTATAAGAACAGGCCCCGACAGCTTCTCTTGTTCATTGTGCATTGGTGTGTCATACACACAGTGGGGAACACAGGCCCCCCTCCTGTGGGGTTTCTGTGGGCCTGAAGGCTCCAGCTTCCAACAGCTTCGTCGACCAGCGACCCATTGCAACAGCCTGGGCCCAGCCCGGGGTGTTGGGGTGTGTGTGTGTGTGTGTGTGTGTGAAGACCTCCGTAGCCTCCACAAGATATTCCCAATACACCGCGAGTCCGAAGATTAAGCCTTGCTCGACAGAGGGATCATTTGAAGGTGCACTGAATATCAGTTGAGAGTTAATAACGCCGATGTATAAGACTGATCCGTGCAGTTCATGGAAGAGGAAAGAAAGTTGCGGAAGTACGTAGGTATGATTAAGAGCGAAGTTGATCGATATTACTCTTTTGCAGGAGGAATATTGCGGAAGAGAATACTGTAGTATGACTCTGTTATTGGAGGGATATTGTGGAAGGGAATGTTGTAGTATGACTGTTATTGGAGGGATATTGTGGAAGAGACTCTGTTATTGGAGGGATATTGTGGAAGGGAATGCTGTAGTATGACTGTTATTGGAGGGATATTGTGGAAGAGACTCTGTTATTGGAGGGATATTGCGGAAGAGAATACTGTAGTATGACTGTTATTGGAGAGATATTGTGGAAGGGAATACTGTAGTATGACTCTGTTATTGGAGGGATATTGTGGAAAAGAATATGTAATATTGCTCTGTTACTGGAGGGATATTCTGGAAGAGGATGATACACGGAACAGCCATAAATAGTAAGTGGATTTATTGAGCAATATTACCAGTCAGTTATCGTATAAGATGCCTAATTTACACGTGAAGGATAGACGTAAATGACACGTAATCTCGTTTCTGGTTTGTTAAAGATTCATTTTCAAAGATGGATCACCGTATAGACTGTATTTACCGAAATATATCATGTAAATTTCCCAGCTAATGACCATTTTAATCCACACTGTCCCGATTGTAATAACAGGTGGTGTGTTCTTCAGCCAGGTTTATTACTGTTCTGGTAGAATTTAATGTGTTCACATCCTCGTAGGATGTTCTTTGTTGTCATTGTAGGATTGACCTGTTCTTTATGGATTAATTTAGGTACGTATATATATTTTTTTTTCCAGGGGAATAGAGTTTGTGTGTTCAGTGTGGGCGTCGCGTTTTACCTGTATAGCTTCTTAACGTGATTCTTTTTCTCTCCTCCAGGTGAGTTGGCGAGACGCGCCGTATGGGAGAGGCCGGTGGCTGCGTGGTAAGTAAACTATGGCACGGGGGGTAGATGATGGTGCAGTGGTTGCTGTGTACCGAAGCAAGACGGTGACCATTCCGAAGCTCAGCGTTCGAGTCTTACCAAGACATCTACACCTTGAAGGCAGTACCATGCCTTCGCTAGCAGTGGTACTTGGATAACGCCAGAGTTGTGCTAGGGCGTATGTATAGGAGGGTCGTGTGGATGCGTAAATGCTAAGATGGTGTTGGCTTCATAATCATGGAGGTATCCAGTTCATCGCACGGTGAGGTGAAGGTAGCAGGAGCTGCAACTACCTCATCCCAAAAGGTTAGAAAGATCACATCCATAGTGAGGCTATGAGAGGAGTGGGGTGGGTTAGAGCCGTGCTGATGGTTCCTAGTGGGGTTGTGCGAGGCTGACACCCAGACCAGCTGGGTTGGAGGGGAGGAGAGGGACGCAACTCTAGGGCCGTTGCCCTTCGCGTTTAGCTGGAGAAGGGTCGGATGACCCCTGGCTCCTGGCCCTCACATGGTAGGTCATACAGCAGCAGTTACAGCCTAGTTTTATGGGGGTAATTGTGGATTGTCCAACTTCCTGTGGTATTGTATGGTTTGCGAAGGAGAAGGAGGCGCTGTTGTCTTACTGTTTTCTTACAACTTTGGAAAGGATTGTGTAACTTTGGAGCACATGGTTGTACCTGATTTATGAGCTCGTAAATAGATTTTAAACCCCAAATTCTTTGTGATAGATAGTTGTGGTGTCTCTTACGCGCGCGCGCGCGCGCGTGTGTGTGTGTGTGTGTGTGTGTGTGTGTGTGTGTGTGAGGTATAATTTTTAGTAAATTTTTGGCGAAGACCTTGGTTCACTTCGAGGCTTCACTGTGTCGCTTCTCGCGAGACTGCTCCGCCTATGGATTCGTTCGTCGCAGTGATCTCTGACGGGGGTAGATATAGTGATGTTTTAACGGTATAGTAACAGTGCCCGGTGGAGGGGTTGGGGGACCGTGGGTGAGGATTAAGGGGAGTAAATTTCACCCGACAAGATGCCTCTACAAGGCAGGGAGTTCGATGCAGAGGAAAGGGTAGGAGTGTGAGACGTTTGGGGGAAATGAGTCAAGTTACTAATTAAATCACGTTGACTATTAGCATATTAGGTTTTAGTGTGTAAAGGAGAGAGAGAGAGAGAGAGAGAGAGAGAGAGAGAGAGAGAGAGAGAGAGAGAGAGAGAGAGTTCGATTCTTCATTGTGATCCAGCCTCAGTGTTCTTCATGATCTAGATACACGGGCATCCAGCTGAGGAGAGGGCTGTGTTATGATGACAGGTGTGTGTGTGTGTGTGTGGAGGTATCAGAACATGCCCAGCTACAGAAACGAGGAGTACAAAATTGGTTATTGTTTGCCGGGAACTGTTTACACCGATTTCTTTTTACCGTTTACAGTACGGTAGATGTTCTGATTTACATGGGGGGGGGGTGGTTAGGTCTGGAGGGGTGGGGAATTAGAGTTGTGGGGATTTACTGGTTTTGAGTGTGGTGGAAGTGGCAGGTGACTGGGCTGGGTGGAGGTTGATGAAGACTGACGCGCGTGTGGGGAGGGAGGTTGTGGGCCAGGCTTGCTGCTGCTGCTGCTGGTGGCGAGTCGCGCACCACCACGCCACCAGCCACATCCTCCACGCCAGCATACCTTACCCACCTCAGTGCTACCACACACGTGCCACCCCTACGTCACTACACACGAGCCACATCAACGCCACACACACACCACCCACCTCAACACCACACACACACACCACCCACCTCAACACCACACACACACACCACCCACCTCAACACCACACACACACACACACACCCACCTACCTTAACACCACACACACACACACACACACACACACACACACATCCACCTCAACACCACACACACCACCCACCTCAATACCACCCACCTCAACACCACCCACCACATAACCCTACTTGTATATTCGCTTTAACTTCTTTAAAATTTAGACTCAATTTTTATGGTAAATATTTCAGGTGGAGAACGTCAGCCCAGTCTCGCTCGTCTCACTGGAACATCATTTTTTTTTTTTCTATATTTTGATTCTTGGTTGTATGCTGACAAGATGGCCTCTGTCTCCTCTGCCTCTTCCTCCTCCTCTTCTTCTTCTTCTTCTTATTCTTCTTCTTCTTCTTCTTCTTCTTCTTCTTCTTCTTCTTCTTATTCTTCTTCTTCTTCTTCTTCTTCTTCTTCTTCTTCTATTATTATAGTAGAATTTTATAATAATAATAATAATAATAATGATAATAATAATAATATTATTATTATTATTATTATTATTATTATTATTATTATTCATAATGATAATGAAATAATAATAATAATAATAATAATGATGATAATAATAATAATAATTATTATTATTATTATTATTATTATTATTATTATTATTATTATTATTATTATAATGGATTTTTCCTGCTGTTTCCAGTGAGATTACCAACAGGATCTGGAAGCTTCTGGTTGTAATGGGGGAAATATTGATTGTCACCATTGAAGGTTCCCCTACCTTACCGTTCCGTCCATCTGCAGACACCCAGGCCTCCTGATGTTCCTTGCGACCTGCCGCATGCACGCCTGCGGCCCCTCCCTCATCCACGCTGCTAACCTGCGTCATCCGCGCTTGCTGCCCACCTCACACCCGTGCCTGCAGCCTCCCTCATCCACGCTCCTAGCCAGACTGACCCACGCCTGCTGCCTCCCTCACATCCATCAGCCCGCCTTGCCCACGCCCGTAGCCTCCCACACCCTCCATGCCTGCAGCTTCCCTAACACCCACGCCTGTACACCTCCCTCTCACACCCACGCGTGCGCAGCCACCCTCACCACCCATGCCTCCACTCTCCTCACACCCACGCCTCAGACCGTCCCTTTGATACTGATGATAACCAGATATCGCAGTATTACAGTGTAATGAGGGGTAAGCCAAAGTCTTGGCGGGGCTCTTACCGATCCCACGTAGCTTGATATACCTTAATGTATCATGTATGACGTATTACTTCATCTTTTTCACTGTCGGTAGAACGAAAAATCGAACGATGATTTCGATGTTCTTGTCTTGAGGCGCCGCCTATCGTGACTTCACACCAGTGTTGAAATTCAGATGGACATTTTATGAGACCTGGCTATACTTGTTACTTCCTCTATAGCTGCGTCTGGGGACCAGGCTACACTGTCACTTCCTCTATAGCTGCGTCTAGGGACCAGTCTTCATTGTCACTCCCTCTATAGCTGCGTCTGGGGACCAGGCTACGCTGTCACTCCCTCTATAGTTGCGTCTGGGGACCAGGCTACACTGTCACTTCCTCTATAGCTGCGTCTAGGGACCAGGCTACACTGTCACTTCCTCTGTAGCTGCGTCTAGGGACCAGGCTACACTGTCACTTCCTCTATAGCTGCGTATTGAGACCAGTCTACATTGTCACTCCCTCTATAGCTCCGTCTGGGGACCAGGGTACACTGTCACTGCGTCTATAGTTGTGTCTGGGGACCAGGCTACACTGTCACTTCCTCCATAGCTGCGTCTAGGGACCAGGCTACACTGTCACTCCCTCCCCTGGACCAGTATATGCCAGATACTCTTTTATGTCACAGGGCCTGAGAGAAAACGGAGGAATGGGGGGGAACTGTGCTGTGGCAGGAGAGGATTGAAAACATTTAACCAACCCATTTACAAGTCAGACAGGCGGACGGTGGGAACGCGCGCGCTCAAGCGTCGTTCCAGCCTTCGTGTTTCTTGTTAATTTCCACCACTGTCTCTGTCTCTAATGATCTCCGCAGCTGGCTGGGGTGTTCCGTTTGAGATGCGGTTGGGAAGGAGGTTCGATTCCGCGTTCTCCGGTTCAGCCTCAGTGAATCATTTATGACAGTGATTCTTGTAGCTAGGCAACGCTGCTGGTGACTCCCCTGTCTTGTATGTGGTGGGGATTTGGGTGGATCTCTCTGTGTGTAGTGTGGGTGTGGTGTGTGTGTGTGTGTTGCGGGTCTTTGATGAGTGTTTATGGCGTGGTGAGGGGTGTGTGGTGTTGGTGAAGGTGTGTGTTGCGGGTCTTTGATGAGGGTGTATGGTGTGATGAGGGTGTAGGTGTGTGTTGCGGGTCTTTGATGAGGGTGTATGGTGTGGTGAGGGTGTAGGTGTGTGTTGCGGGTCTTTGTTCAGGGTGTATGGTGTGGTGAGGGTGTATATTGCGGGTATGTGGTGTGGGCGTAGTTATGCAACACTCTCAACACATAGGTTTCAACTCATAAAGTCCTGTGTGTCACCTTCTGGTCTTGGGGATGTGTTGGTGCATCTTGCAGCCTGCCCTTCCCCGTGCCGTATGCAACATTAACACACCCTTGCTCTTAAACATGAATGCTACGTCGGGTGATGCAGTATGTGGTTTAGTTCAACAGCTGTGATGATTGTGAGAAAGATGAGAACTATTTTGATTAGTGAGAAAGGAACAGAAGGGTTAGCAAAGGTTGAGTGACATAAATGCTATGGTGAATGATCAGTCTGGCTGAAGCCTTGCATTGCTTGAGGTACGAGGTTACATCCCTCTTCCTCCTTGTGGTACTAGTTCCATACTACTTCCTGCTTGTGGAGCAAGGTACCTACCACACCCCGCTGGAGGAGCGACGTACCTACAACTCCAGAAGTATTCCTGTAATACCCACCAGGTGTCGTGGCCTCAGGCAACGCGGCTTAGAAAAAAAACAAAAAACACAAGTTGTCTCATTTTTTGGAAGTCAGTTTTGTAGTCCAGCTCTCTCACTCGTTTAACGATTGTTTCGTGTCCCTCGTCGTCTGTAGTAGTTAGTGGTGGTGGGGTTGTGGGGTTAGGAAGGGAGGAAGGCTGGGGTTGTAGGATGTTTGGGGAAGTTCTTGTTTTCCTCGCGTGGGGTAGAGGGAAGGTGAAGGTGGTGATGGGGTTTGTGAATGGGTTGTGTGTGCCAATAGGTTGTGTGTGTGTGTGTGTGTGTGTGTAGTGAGGGAGGTAGTCTGTCGTAGTCCCGTTCTACAGGGGAGGTAGTGCTTCGTAGTCCCCTACTATACAGGCTGGGTCATTCCTTCTCTTGTGGGCGGGTACGCATACCATGGGAGGACCTCTTGCCAGCCCTGGGAGCGCCTGCTGGAGGTGCCACGTGCTGACCCTCAGTGCCCTTTGACCCCCCCCCTAATGAGAGGGTGAAAGTTGAGAAGTAAGGATGATCGCCTGTGAGAAGTGAGGAAGATTCAAGCTGAGGAGTGAGGTAGATATCTACTGAAAAGTGAGGAAGATTCCATCTGAGAAGTGAGGAAGATTATCTCTGAGGAGTGAGGCGGATTACCACTACTGAGAAGTGAAAAAGATTCCTGAAAAATGAGTCTTAAAAAGTGAGAGAGATTCTCTCATAAGAAATGAGGAATATTTCTCCAACAGAAGTGAGGATGATCCCCATTGAGGCTAAGAATGGTGTCAGCCATGGTCAGGAGCGCTGCTTTTGTGTCAGCCGTGGTCAGGAGCGCTGCTTTGTGTCAGCCTTGGTCAGGAGCGCTGCTTTGTGTCAGCCATGGTCAGGAGCGCTGCTTTGTGTCAGCCGTGGTCAGGAGCGCTGCTTTGTGTCAGCCGTGGTCAGGAGCGCTGCTTTGTGTCAGCCTTGGTCAGGAGCGCTGCTTTGTGTCAGCCGTGGTCAGGAGCGCTGCTTTGTGTCAGCCGTGGTCAGGAGCGCTGCTTTGTGTCAGCCGTGGTCAGGAGCGCTGCTTGTGTCAGCCGTGGTCAGGAGCGCTGACTAAATACCGGGGAACACCAGACCGCCCAAATTGGCTGACGTGAGGGAGGGTGGCGTTGGACGTGAGGGAGGGTGGCGTTGGACGTGAGGGAGGGTGGCGTTGGACGTGAGGGAGGGTGGCGTTGGACGTGAGGGAGGGTGGCGTTGGACGTGAGGGAGGGTGGCGTTGGACGTGAGGGAGGGTGGCGTTGGACGTGAGGGAGGGTGGCGTTGGACGTGAGGGAGGGTGGCGTTGGACGTGAGGGAGGGTGGCGTTGGACGTGAGGGAGGGTGGCGTTGGACGTGAGGGAGGGTGGCGTTGGACGTGAGGGAGGGTGGCGTTGGACGTGAGGGAGGGTGGCGTTGGACGTGAGGGAGGGTGGCGTTGGACGTGAGGGAGGGTGGCGTTGGACGTGAGGGAGGGTGGCGTTGGACGTGAGGGAGGGTGGCGTTGGACGTGAGGGAGGGTGGCGTTGGACGTGAGGGAGGGTGGCGTTGGACGTGAGGGAGGGTGGCGTTGGACGTGAGGGAGGGTGGCGTTGGACGTGAGGGAGGGTGGCGTTGGACGTGAGGGAGGGTGGCGTTGGACGTGAGGGAGGGTGGCGTTGGACGTGAGGGAGGGTGGCGTTGGACGTGAGGGAGGGTGGCGTTGGACGTGAGGGAGGGTGGCGTTGGACGTGAGGGAGGGTGGCGTTGGACGTGAGGGAGGGTGGCGTTGGACGTGAGGGAGGGTGGCGTTGGACGTGAGGGAGGGTGGCGTTGGACGTGAGGGAGGGTGGCGTTGGACGTGAGGGAGGGTGGCGTTGGACGTGAGGGAGGGTGGCGTTGGACGTGAGGGAGGGTGGCGTTGGACGTGAGGGAGGGTGGCGTTGGACGTGAGGGAGGGTGGCGTTGGACGTGAGGGAGGGTGGCGTTGGACGTGAGGGAGGGTGGCGTTGGACGTGAGGGAGGGTGGCGTTGGACGTGAGGGAGGGTGGCGTTGGACGTGAGGGAGGGTGGCGTTGGACGTGAGGGAGGGTGGCGTTGGACGTGAGGGAGGGTGGCGTTGGACGTGAGGGAGGGTGGCGTTGGACGTGAGGGAGGGTGGCGTTGGACGTGAGGGAGGGTGGCGTTGGACGTGAGGGAGGGTGGCGTTGGACGTGAGGGAGGGTGGCGTTGGACGTGAGGGAGGGTGGCGTTGGACGTGAGGGAGGGTGGCGTTGGACGTGAGGGAGGGTGGCGTTGGACGTGAGGGAGGGTGGCGTTGGACGTGAGGGAGGGTGGCGTTGGACGTGAGGGAGGGTGGCGTTGGACGTGAGGGAGGGTGGCGTTGGACGTGAGGGAGGGTGGCGTTGGACGTGAGGGAGGGTGGCGTTGGACGTGAGGGAGGGTGGCGTTGGACGTGAGGGAGGGTGGCGTTGGACGTGAGGGAGGGTGGCGTTGGACGTGAGGGAGGGTGGCGTTGGACGTGAGGGAGGGTGGCGTTGGACGTGAGGGAGGGTGGCGTTGGACGTGAGGGAGGGTGGCGTTGGACGTGAGGGAGGGTGGCGTTGGACGTGAGGGAGGGTGGCGTTGGACGTGAGGGAGGGTGGCGTTGGACGTGAGGGAGGGTGGCGTTGGACGTGAGGGAGGGTGGCGTTGGACGTGAGGGAGGGTGGCGTTGGACGTGAGGGAGGGTGGCGTTGGACGTGAGGGAGGGTGGCGTTGGACGTGAGGGAGGGTGGCGTTGGACGTGAGGGAGGGTGGCGTTGGACGTGAGGGAGGGTGGCGTTGGACGTGAGGGAGGGTGGCGTTGGACGTGAGGGAGGGTGGCGTTGGACGTGAGGGAGGGTGGCGTTGGACGTGAGGGAGGGTGGCGTTGGACGTGAGGGAGGGTGGCGTTGGACGTGAGGGAGGGTGGCGTTGGACGTGAGGGAGGGTGGCGTTGGACGTGAGGGAGGGTGGCGTTGGACGTGAGGGAGGGTGGCGTTGGACGTGAGGGAGGGTGGCGTTGGACGTGAGGGAGGGTGGCGTTGGACGTGAGGGAGGGTGGCGTTGGACGTGAGGGAGGGTGGCGTTGGACGTGAGGGAGGGTGGCGTTGGACGTGAGGGAGGGTGGCGTTGGACGTGAGGGAGGGTGGCGTTGGACGTGAGGGAGGGTGGCGTTGGACGTGAGGGAGGGTGGCGTTGGACGTGAGGGAGGGTGGCGTTGGACGTGAGGGAGGGTGGCGTTGGACGTGAGGGAGGGTGGCGTTGGACGTGAGGGAGGGTGGCGTTGGACGTGAGGGAGGGTGGCGTTGGACGTGAGGGAGGGTGGCGTTGGACGTGAGGGAGGGTGGCGTTGGACGTGAGGGAGGGTGGCGTTGGACGTGAGGGAGGGTGGCGTTGGACGTGAGGGAGGGTGGCGTTGGACGTGAGGGAGGGTGGCGTTGGACGTGAGGGAGGGTGGCGTTGGACGTGAGGGAGGGTGGCGTTGGACGTGAGGGAGGGTGGCGTTGGACGTGAGGGAGGGTGGCGTTGGACGTGAGGGAGGGTGGCGTTGGACGTGAGGGAGGGTGGCGTTGGACGTGAGGGAGGGTGGCGTTGGACGTGAGGGAGGGTGGCGTTGGACGTGAGGGAGGGTGGCGTTGGACGTGAGGGAGGGTGGCGTTGGACGTGAGGGAGGGTGGCGTTGGACGTGAGGGAGGGTGGCGTTGGACGTGAGGGAGGGTGGCGTTGGACGTGAGGGAGGGTGGCGTTGGACGTGAGGGAGGGTGGCGTTGGACGTGAGGGAGGGTGGCGTTGGACGTGAGGGAGGGTGGCGTTGGACGTGAGGGAGGGTGGCGTTGGACGTGAGGGAGGGTGGCGTTGGACGTGAGGGAGGGTGGCGTTGGACGTGAGGGAGGATGGCGTTGGACGTGAGGGAGGGTGGCGTTGGACGTGAGGGAGGGTGGCGTTGGACGTGAGGGAGGGTGGCGTTGGACGTGAGGGAGGGTGGCGTTGGACGTGAGGGAGGGTGGCGTTGGACGTGAGGGAGGGTGGCGTTGGACGTGAGGGAGGGTGGCGTTGGACGTGAGGGAGGGTGGCGTTGGACGTGAGGGAGGGTGGCGTTGGACGTGAGGGAGGGTGGCGTTGGATGTGAGGGAGGGTGGCACGGGACGGAAGGGAAGATGGGCCTCCCTACCCACCCACCTGATGCTGGGAGTCATCTCGTGTCCAGCGCGCCCACTATAGTGTTGTGGCAGCCTCTCCGCCTCGGGCGCTTACAAACAATCGCCCTTTAATTAGTTAATTTGGATTACCTTAATATAAAGTGGCGGGGGATGGGGGGGTTGTGGGGAGGAGAGGAGACGTGAACGCCTAGATTGGGGAGTGTATCATCACCCCCGCACAACCAGTGCTGCGTCCGGGGCGCCGTTATCACCCAGGGAAATTACAGGGGGTTAAAATACCATCCACAATGTAACGTGTTCACTTAAGGACAGACAGAACTCCTTACGCCGTCTTGGCTCATCTCCCCCTTTGAGTGAATGTGTAGTTTATTATTTATTCTCTATACGTATTCATGGTGGAGGGTGTTACTGAGAGTGTAACGCTCGGGACGACCACCTGTTACGCGTTCGGAACGGCCTCCTCCGAGGTGTAACAGAGCGGGCGAGTAACGCGCATCCTACGTTGAGCGCAAACCTGCCGCGTTCAGCAGCCTAGTTAAACCGCCAGGACTTTGATCGCAGACTTTATCCTTGGTCCTTTTTTTTTTTTTTCTAATATGAGACTCTGATGTGTTTAGAAAGTGCTGATGTGCTGGAGGCAGATGTGACGGAGTATTGTTGGAGAAGTGTTGAAGGTATGGGGGATCTGCAGGATTGCTGGAGAGTCGCAGTTATTGATTTGGGAGTGTTGGAGGTGCCTTAGCACCTCTGCGCTGGATGCGAGCGAGTTCGGTGAAATGTTCAATGTTGTTGGGGAGGAGGAGGGGAGGAGGGTGTGTTTGAAGTTTTGCGGGGAGCGTGGAAGAGTTGGCGAATTGCTAGATTGGCGTCGAAGTTTTGCCAGATTGAGAGGGAAGGGTTGGTGGATTTTGAAGGGAGTGGGAGTGGAAGATGGGGGTGGGCGATCATCGTGGTGGAGTGGTTTTGTCAGAGGTGTGGGCAGTGATGAATGGTGCCCAGACTCTCGCGGACGCGTCGAGATCAATTTCCGTCACTCGGATAACCCAATCGATCCCACGTGACCTTTGACCCCTATTCTCTCTCTCTCTCTCTCTCTCTCTCTCTCTCTCTCTCTCTCTCTCTCTCTCTCTCTCTCTCTCTCTCTCTCTCTCTTTCTTTCTCTCTCTCTCCTTCATAATCTGGCGTGAAGGAGTGAGATTGCCGCGGTATGTCGCGCCTGTCCGTCCCGTCGTCAATATGACCTCGCGCTGTTGCTGAGTATGAGGTGCGAGCTGTACACCGCGTCCAGATACTCGGAGGATGGTAGTATAGGCGGGGAGACAGGCCTTTGACGGACGTATTCTTACGAGCTTCATTAGGACGTAACACACACACACACACACACACACACACACACACACACACACACACACACATATCGAATGACCCTCCATATCTGGCAAGTAAGTGCCCGTGCTAGTATTAATTAGCTGTTAGAACTCTCGTGTTGACGTGTGATCAACACAATTCCCTCCTGTGTTGTTTACTTGACGAAGCAGCTGGAACTCGGTGACTTGGCCTTTTTACTCTCGTGGTAAGAAGAGTTCACACATCGTATATAGGTCCGTTATAAGCATTATATATATATATATATATATATATATATATATATATATATATATATATATATATATATATATATATATATATATATGGATTGTTGCCTTCATTTGAATTTTAAATGTCCCTTGAAACGAGCTGTGCATAATTCTTTAAATGTCCCTTGAAACGAGCTATGTATAATGATTTTTTAAACGTCCCTTAAAACGAGTTATGCATAACTTTTAAATCATATATTTAGTGAAAATCAGTTGCAAGAACAAGATCAGTGGCATTTTTTTTATTATTTGCAGAAACCGTTTCACTTCTGTTTTTTCTTAATCTAAACGTCTGGAAAATGTTGACAGCTTCCATCACCAGTTGACATCAAAGTGTATGAATGAACTAGGCTTCTGGCAGTTTAAACTAGGGTTATTGCAATAATCCTAGCTAGATATAGCTTTAAGCTAGGATTATGACTGACCTAGCGAGATATAGATTCTAGGCTTGGTACAAAGCCAGGCAAACTTGTATTAAACTAGGATTATTACAGACCCATCCAGAAATAGTTTTAAACTAGACTTATTGCAAACCTAACCAGATATAGTTTTAAACTAGGCTTATTGCAAACCTAACCAGATATAGTTTTAAAATAGGCTTATTGCAAACCTAACCAGATACAGTTTTAAACTGGCGAATAGTATGAAAAAGAAAAAAAAGATATATATATATATATATATATATATATATATATATATATATATATATATATATATATATATATATATATATATATTCTGCATGCAAAGAGACTTCTTCGTGCAAGATGGTGGAGTCCTCAATTGCGCGCGCGGTGCCAAAGTTTGCGGCAAGAACAATAGCGGGCTGTTCCAGGCCCACCCGCGGGACCCGTCGAATTGGGGAAAAACAATTGAAGATGCGGCCGGAATGCTTTTGACATGCAAATGGCGGGGGCCCCGTTCTGTTGTGAGGTCTTCCCCCTGTGACGAGGACAACCAGCTGGTGAGAGAGAGAGAGAGAGAGAGAGAGAGAGAGAGAGAGAGAGAGAGAGAGAGAGAGAGAGAGAGAGAGACGCAGCTCATGTCACTGGTGACGTAGGATGACGTGTGAACGCTTGGCCGTCTTTCAAGACATGACTAGTGGAGATGATATGACGACTGTGTTCATTACCTCGAGGCTTCCATTCCTTTCGTCCAGATATACATAGGATTCCAGTGTGTTCTTTCAGGTAAACCAAGACTTCTAGTGTTTACTTCCAGGTGAGCCAAGACTTCTAGTGTTTACGTCCAGGTGAGCCAAGGCTTCCTGTGTGTTCATCCTGGTAAACCAAGGCTTCCAGTGTGTTCTTGGTAAACCAAGTCTTCCAGTGTGTTCTTGGTAAACCAAGTCTTCCAGTGTGTTCTTGGTAAACCAAGTCTTCCAGTGTGTTCTTGGTAAACCAAGTCTTCCAGTGTGTTCTTGGTAAACCAAGTCTTCCAGTGTGTTCTTGGTAAACCAAGTCCTGCAGTGTGTTTTTGGTAAACCAGGCTTCCGATGGGTTCGTTCAAGTATAGCGAGGCTTCCGGCCACATAGAGCTAACAGAGTATCCAGTCTGCGGGATATATCACAAACTCTACATCAGAAACTCTACATCGCTCTGGTCTCACACCCGCGCTGGGTTCCCAGACTGCCTACTGCCTTTGCAGCGAAGTGTTGCCATAGAAACAGTGAAGTGAAGCTGGTCGAAAATTATTGATCGTGTCAACAACAACAAGTGAAGCGTGACAAAAATAGTGGTGTCAGAAACAGTAAAATGTGCCAAAAACAGTGAAGCGTGACAAAAGTAGTGCTGTGTCAAAAACAGTGAAGCTTGTCAAAAACGATTTGCCATTTCAAAAAACAGTGAAGAAATAGAAAACGGTGAAGCGTTTCGAAGACTGAAATATGCCAGAGCAGTGAAAAATTTTCAACACTTAAAACATATTAATGACGCGTGTCAAAGACAGTGAAGTGAAGCATGTCAAAAACTAAGGGATGCCAAAGACAGTCAAGTGTGTCAAAAGTGATCAAACAGTGATGTCAGAAACGTTGAATAATGGCAAAAGATTAGAACCAAAAAGAAAAAAAGATGTCTAAATCGGATGGATTTTAAAAGTACCGCTGGAACGTAAATGTGTTAAGAAAAATATTCTAGCCATCCTTTTTTTGTCCCTTGTGCTGATTGGATGAGGCAGGGGACCGGCAGGAGAGGTTAGCGAGGGGACCTGCTGATGCGTGGTGTTGGCTCTGCTGGGAGAGAGAGAGAGAGAGAGAGAGAGAGAGAGAGAGAGAGAGAGAGAGAGAGAGAGAGAGAGGCTCCTTGTTCTGTACTCTGGCGCGGAGCCTCTCTCTCTCTCTCTCTCTCTCTCTCTCTCTCTCTCTCTCTCTCTCTCTCTCTCTCTCTCTCTCTCTCTCTCTCTCCAGCCGCCATATTTTTCCCCCCCTCGAGGACGGTAACTCCACCGACCTCCTCGGCTACTCACAGCCCGCACCCCAGGTTCGTCACCCAGCTCTTTACTCTCCCTACGCCCCCTCACCCCTCTCTCTCTCTCTCTCTCTCTCTCTCTCTACTTCTACCTCTACCTCTACCTCTTCCCCCCTCCCCCTCGTCATATAGTTTAGGTTGGTACGAGGACAGTGTCGTAGACTCCCTACCTCCACCAACACACTCCCTCCCTCCTTCCTTCAGCCACCACCACCACCGCTGGTCTCAGCGTGCCAACAGCCCAGCACTACGGGCCCGCCAGATGTATAGCTTGTGTTTACCAAGTCGACAGGTAATTTTACAAGTCGATTCATCAGTCACCGTGGCCCCCTGCCATCAACTTGTACACTGTCATCCATTCCCCCCATCTCTCCTTCACTCTAGCTCCCACTGTTCCCTCGTCCTTGCAGTCACCTCTCCTTCGTGTTTCCTCTCGCCCTCGCCAGTTCCTTCTGCGTCCAGGTCCCATCCCCATTCCTTTGGACTGAGCTTAATCGCAAGTGAAGTAAGTACATGTTGCTTAACATCCTTTTTTTTGTTTGTTTGTTTGTTTTAGACATGTCAGTGTCGTCAGAAAGTGGTGAGGCCGGTTCTTGATGAGCGAGGAAGGAGTCATAGATTATTGCGTTTATATGAGTACCAGGTTGTATTAAGGGACCTAAGATTTAGTTTTTGCGGTTACATTAATGTCAGGTTAGAGTATTCCCTTGACACCGGTGTGTCATAGAATAGAAATTTTTACAAACAGGTGAATATAGATGGTGAGTAAGGACAAGAGAAAACTATGGCGGATGATATGAGAAGAGCGAGTGGGGGTAGGGTTATATAGTTTGTGGGGCGGCTGGGGGGGAAATGTGTTGAAGAAGGTTTAACTCTTGGATCTTGAAGGAAGTGTGACGGTAGATGGGAGGAGGGTGGGAGGCGGCAGGGACAAGGTGAGTGATGGGAGGTGGGAGTGGTGTTGGTCGGAGGAGGGTGGGAGGCGGCAGGGACAAGGGGAGTGATGGGAGGTGGGAGTGGTGTTGGCTGGAGGAGGGTGGGAGGCGGCAGGGACAAGGGGAGTGATGGGAGGTGGGAGTGGTGTTGGGTGGGAGGAAGGTGGCAGGTGTGCTTAAGACATTAGGGAGACGACAGGATGAAAATTTGAAAGCGTTTTGGGAAAGTTGTCTTGTCGACGGCCACCGTCCAGAAGTTGGACACTTTTTTTTTTTTTTTTTTATCCTGGGTCATGTTCGTGGTGTTGATACTACCATCCGTCATCTTGGGTTAGGTTCTCATCGTCCTGGGTCATGCTGTTGGTGCCAGTAGTGCCGTTGGTCGTCCTGGGTTACGTACTCATCATCCTGGGGTGTGTTGATGGCTCCTCAGTACCACCCATCATCCTGGGGTGCTGGGGGACACAAGGTTTCGTACCTTCCTGACCCACGCAGGGCCGATATTGGAACAGCTCTCGTCTCCCACTCACATCCACACCCCACAGCCCTCACCACTCACCCAGCCACCCACAGCCCTCACCATCCACCTCACTAGTTCCCCTCCACACACACACACACACACACACACACACACACACACACACACACACGGACGTTTCCGGCCACCCCTCAACCCTGCAGCGACCCCGCTCCTGCGGCTCATCCAACTCGGGGCTCTGATAATTACCTCTCCTGCCGGGGAACTTTCAAGAAACTTGCAAATACTTTTTGTCAGAAACATCGTTTGGCGACACAGTCGCCTCCTTTCCTCCCCTTTCGAAGCCGTCGGGTAGAGGATATATAAGTAGATTATAACGTAGTACGTCGAGAGTAGAACCGTCGGATGCATTTTTGATGGAGTTTAAAGGCCAAAATAAACGTCTTCACTTACAACTTGAACTGATTTGACCCCAGACCAGCGTGGCCTCGAAACATGGTCTGTAGCAGCCCAGCCCGGCATGTATATTTTGTTATGATTTTGAGCACGACGGTACGACTCTAGGGTACAATGACCTGTGGGGCTTCTTTTAGACGCTATCCCTCTGTGCTGCAGGGTCGTTGCGTCATGCTCAAGGTATGGGGGGAGGTAGGGTAGTCCTGTTACCTTGAGTCGCACCAGACTCCATCCATCCAGATCATGTACCCCTCTTACCCCCCGTGCCACACCGCGGGGACCAGACAGCGTCTGGCTTTTGAAAAAAAAAAAAAGAAACACGTTCCGTCAACTGAGCCGTGTTGGGGGAAGTCGCATGATTCACACACACGTACTTACTCAACGGGTTTCCAGATTTTTTTTTTTAACTGCGCGCTTTCTGCACGTCCCTTTCCGTCCTTGAATCCCCAGCGATGCCTTAATGCAAGATGCCTGAAGATGGTGATACTGGGGGAGTTTAAACCCGAGTCTCTGGGGCGAAGGCTTGGGTACGTAGATTTACTTTGGGGGACACTTGGTCTTGGTTCGTCTGGCTCCAGCCATCGGTTGAGTCTTGGCGTTCCTTCCTTCTGCTGGGAAGTACTTGTGTGTGTGTGTGTGTGTGTGTGTGTGTGTGTGTGTGTGTGTGTGTGTGTGTGTGATGCCTATCTTGCGGATCGCCCGTAGAGAGTACAGAAGTTGAGGGTATACAGTGTTATCTGGTGAAGTATTTGGGGGTCTTCAACCTCCACAGCCCAGCTGGTCCCAGGCTGTTGAAATGGGACGTTGGTAGCCCAAGCTGTTGGAAGCCACAGCCTTCGAGCCTACATTGCCCCTACAGCATGACTGGTCTGGTATACTTTGTAGGTACTTGTCCAGTGCATTCTTGAATTTCTCTCTTGAGCGTCCCAACCTGTTTCTGATTGCAGATGGCAAGGTGTTGAAAAGTCTTGGGCCCCGGATTGGTTAAGGTTTCTCATTTTGTGCATAGGACACCTTTGTGATTTCATAGGTAATATTTTACTTTCTGCCATGCTGTCGTGCCAGTAGGATGTTATTTCGGAATGTATATTGAGAACCATACCTTCTAGGTCTTTCCATGTATACATGATGATATACCTCTCCCGTCTGCGCCCCAGGGAGTATAACCTCAGAAATTTGTGTCTTTTCCAGTGATTTTGTTCCCTTACCACGATAATATGGGCTGCGAAAGCTCTCTGAACTCTTTCTTATTCCTTAGTTTCGCCCGCCTTGTAGTATGGTGATTTCAGAAGGCAACAATATTTGATTTGTGATAGAGTGATTTTGCTCTGAACGATATCATTGCTGTTTTTTCTTCCCATGTCTTGAAGGTCCGCAGGATCCAGCCTACCATCCTTCTGCATGAGGCAACCGTTGTTTTGTCCTCTCTTGCCTTGAAGGTCCGCAGGATCCAGCCTACCATCCTTCTGCATGAGGCAACCGTTGTTTTGTCTTCTCTTGCCTTGAAGGTCCGCAGGATCCAGCCTACCACCCTTCTGCATGAGGCAACCGTTGTTTTGCTTTGTTTGCATTATTACTACAAAGACATTTCACGTTATTCATCTGGTTTATGATAGCATGTTTGTCTGTCCAGTATTTTGCGTTGTTTTGACTTTTTCATTTTCTCCTCATACCGGAAGAGTTGGAATTCACCGCTTTTGGAAAGTATGGTGTCCTGGGTTGCCCAGTTAAAGTCGCATTCTCTTGTGATCATACCCAGTCTGTGAAGAGTAGTGGAGAGGGGTAGATACACAGTGTTACCCCTGGTCATATTCTCCGAGGCCCTGCCCAGTCATTGAAGGGTTGTGGGGGAAGGGTAAATACATAAGAGTTACCCCTGGTCGTACTCCAGTGCAAATGCCTCTCGTTGCTGACGTATTGCTGATGACCTGAGCGTCAGCTGGCGAGTACGAGATATATTTTCTTCTTTTCAGATCGCTAGGGATTTTTGAGAGTCTTTCGTCATTCCACATACACAGTTCTTGAATGATGATGATGACGGAGCCGTGAGAGATCAACACCTCACACGCAGACACAACACATTTCCAAAGAAAAAAAAAAAAGAGACACTATGTTTCCTTCCATCGCATTACAGAAACTGGATCCTAACCAGCAGCTGTGGTGAGTTAGATACGTCTCCTCCTCCTCCTCCTCAGTAGAAGTGTCTTCACGGAGGAGAGTTACTGGGGCGCCTGAACCACAGTAGCCGCCACAGCCCCAGCCGAGTTCCTCCATGTAACTCCGGCATCTCATTCTAGGTTTATTTCAGTGCCGTAACCCACCCACCCCCCCACCCATCAGCCTTCCTCTCGCTCCGTCGCGTCCATTCCAAACTTCCCAAGGGATGATTAACGCACGGGTCCTCTCTCTCTCTCTCTCTCTCTCTCTCTCTCTCTCTCTCTCTCTCTCTCTCTCTCTCTCTCTCTCTCTCTCTCTCCCTCTGTGTTCCAGAGGCGGATTATGAGACGTCATTTATGTCTTCGTTGCAGCGTCCGCCCCCGACGCTGACGACCCCCTCCCCTCCCCTCCCGGCCCGGCAACTCCGCTAAACTCGTCCATTTCGGTTTGGCAACTGCCACTGCCAGTGACTCGAGGGGGGGGGGCTGTGGCGCGTTGATTGCTTGATAAGGTGCTTAAAGGTCGCCCTGCTCCTTGGCACGTAGTTTGTCCTGGGTGTGTTGTGTGTGTGTGAGAACACTCATTCTCTGATAACATTAATTTTGTAATATATATTTGTACTAGGAGGAGTGGAGGAATGAGCTATTTTTTTCTCTCTTTTTTTTTTTTTTTTACTGTACATCTGTGGAGGGTGTAGCAGGCTGGAGGAGTCAGCGTGTCGGATCGATGCCCTGAACAGCTGTGAATCCCGCCACGCACCCACCCGCTGAACACCTTTGCATCGTTTTTCTTTTTTTTTTGTTTAATATGCTGTTAGGCCGTGGATATACATGTACCACGCCTCTCTATACTTGCTTCCCACGCCTTGCCTCCACATCATACTTGCCCTGCCTCCACACCACACAACACCATACCTCCACATCAATACACGCCTTCCCTCCACACCACACAACACCTTGCCTCCACACCAATACACGCCTTCCCTCCACACCATACACGCCTTCCCTCCACACCACACAGCACCTTGCCTCCACACCATACACGCCTTCCCTCCACATCATACACGCCTTGCATCCTCCTCGTCCCGCTGCTACAAGATACGATTCTCAGGGCGGAGTGACAGTAACAGTCAGGAACTGCACGAACTGTACGAGATATAAGTATAGTCATTACCTGGGACTCATGGACCAGTCCTACGCGTCATGGAGGTCGTGCATAGCGCCTGGTGGAGGCGTCCTAGCCATACCCCTCCCTGCCAGGGTTGTCGAGTCCTCCTCACTCGTGTGTGTACTGGGAATCCACGGGTTCGAAGACTGCTAGAATCCCCTCCCACATCGGCCACAAGCGTCACGATCGTCCGGATAGTCTCGCTCAACACTCCTGTGCCCTCTCGGATCCCCTACCTACACCAGACTTGGTCTACCTGAAGGCATTGTCCGCCGCCCACCAAAACCACACTTGCCCGCGAGGAAGAAAAAAGGACCTCTTGAGAGATTATGAAAGACCAAGTGACGGTAGGATTTGTGTACTATGCTCAGTTTAAGCCAGTGAACCATCCAAATGGAAGGCAACGAACCCATACTAGACCATGTGATGTTCTGACTAGCAAGAATGCACCGAAGGCACGGGGTACGTTCGGCAAATCGCGAGGAACTGTGACTCTGAACATTCCAAATGTGTTCTGTACCTGGTGAACATGACCTAGGACACTCTGTTAGCGAATGCCCTGGACTTTTGTGATTCCAGACCTCAAGCGAATACCCTGGACTTTGTGATTTCAGACCTCAAGGGTTAGCTTTGTGATCAGTGTATCCGAAATTCGCCCTGCCCCTTGAGCTATGGCAAAACCTGGTGTAATCATGCCCAGTACAAGCAGGTTCTGTAACTACAGTGTCTAGTGTATAATATATATATATATATTGACCTTTTTCATTATTCTCCGTGTTACCATACCCAGTGTCAGCATATCCTGTAACTCATATGTGCCCACTTTTACTGGTGTGGGAATGGTGAAGGAGATGAGCCTTTACTGAAATACTTTACTGATGTGGGAGTGGCCAAAATAAATCTTTTTTTGTTTTTGTACGCTTTACTGATGTGGGAATGGTCAAAATTATCGCCTTTCGTGACACACTTTACTGAGTGCGCTGGCAAGATGTACAGTAAACAGAACACCCAAAATGACGCATATTTTAGTATTTTAGTATTTATTTACAAAGTGAACACAGAAAATGGGGGTGGGGGGAATTTCCAATTTTCTTTATTTTTTTTGTTTTGTTTCGTTCCAGGTTTGGACCATGGGACACCCCCCCATCCCCACTCCCCCCCTTCTCCCCAATGCCTTTGATGGATCCCGGAAACTGTAGCCAACCCCCTTCCGTCTCCCCTTTCCCCCCTGATCAATTTTTTTCTTCCCCCCCTCAGCCCTGCCAGAGGCGTGGTTACAAGCGCGTGGGATGATGGTGTGTGCTGGCGACAGCCCCTGATGTATTGAGCAGTGTTGAATTTTCAGCGTTCCTCCAATGATGTTTTTTTTTGGGGGGGTGTACGAGGCTAAGCACGCCGATGTTAATATAGTGGGGATGTTTTATGTAAAATTAACCCCATAGCCTATGTTGCCTCCAGGGACGTATTAGAAATGTTTATTGATTTTAATGATTGGGGGGGAAAAAGAAAAAGGATATGGTGTTGTGTTTCTTGTCAGTCCCGTGTGGTTTTTGCGTAGGACCCGACGTCGTTTGGTTTTTGTTCGTAATGAGTAGGAGTCCTAGGTCATGGCTGTGGGGTCTATTAGGAGTGTGAGAGGTCTCGCTCTTTTGTTGACCTCTGACCCTTCGAGGGGTTTCAAGAGGGGAATTTGTATTCGCGTCAGACAGTTGGACGGACCTCCGGAGTCTCTTCGAATTTGACTCCTTCGGGATCCTCCCTCAGGTGAGGGAGGAGGAGGATGGTCCTCAGGGTTGTCTCGTCATCCTTAATCCTGGGGTGGAATCCTGAGCTGCCTTCCTCCTCCACCTCGGGGTCATCTTCGGGGAAGGGGTGGAGCCACTCCTCTGTCTGTAGTTTCATCTTGGGAAGGGGAGGAGGAGGAGGAGCCGCCTCTCCTTAGTCTGTAATGTCATCATGGAGAGGGAGGGAGGGAGCCTCTCCCCATCCCGTAATGTCGTCATGGGGAGGGAAGGAGCTTCTCCCCATCCCGTAATGTCGTCATGGGGAGGGAAGGAGCTTCTCTCCATCCCGTAATGTCATCATGGGGAGGGAAGGAGCCTCTCCCCATCCCGTAATGTCATCGTGGGGAGGGAAGGAGGGAGCCTCTCCCCATCCCATAATGTCATCATGGGGAGGGAAGGAGCCTCTCCCCATCCCGTAATGTCATCATGGGGAGAGAAGGAGCCTCTCCCCATCCCGTAATGTCATCATGGGGAGGGAAGAAGCCTCTCCCCAGCCTGTAACAGAACCTTATCCATGGAAGGGGAAACTAGACACTTCTCCTCCAGTCAGCTTGTACCATGGGACAGACAGGCTTGGGGGGGAACCGTCGGGGGTATCTTGATTCTATTTTTTTTTCTCCCCCATCTTTCTTTTTATGGGCGCGTGTGCGTTCGTCCGTCCTGCTTCCGCTGGGGGGGGGGGGGGGGTTGGGAGTGGGCGGGTTTGCTGGAGGGGTTGGGGAGGGGGGGTTAGAGGGACGGACGGACCCTGGGATCGAGCGCCGTAAAAGCGACCATTAGCGAAGGAATTCCCCAGCGTTTTTCCGTCATCAAACAGTTTTATTTTGGAAATCTATCGGCGTTGACGACTTCAGGTACACCGTTTTATGGAGGCGCCTGCGACAGCAGGAGGAGGAGGAGGAGGAGGACGAAGTTTGAGAATGGCTTTTTTTTTTTTCCTATTATGAAGTCTGAGTGAAGGTTTCCCCAACCCCTTTTCTCTCTCTCTCTCTCTCTCTCTCTCTCTCTCTCTCTCTCTCTCTCTCTCTCTCTCTCTCTCTCTCTCTCTCTCTCTCTCTCTCTCTCTCTCTCTCCTGTACCCAGGGACCCCCTTGTGGTGTGGGGTGGGGGTAGGGTTAATTGGGTTTGATATTTTGGATAGGACAATCCTATCGTCAGTGGAGAAGAAAAAGGAAAGAGAAATGTCGAAATGATAGTCTGGCCTGGTGTGTAGAGGTGAGCTGGGCCAGGTGGCACAGTAGAAACCATAGCTCCGCCACAGGTCTGTAGAAATGATAATGATAATGCCTTTTGCCGGTTCTCGTTACATGTAAAAGTTTCACCTTTTTGTGGATACGAAGATATTCTTCTTTTCTTTTCTTTTTTTCTGTTGTTCCACGAAGCTGTGGGTATTTACTGTTGCCACTGATCATTCTGGGTCCTCGTGGTGTGATGGGGGGGCGCAACGCCCTCGTCTGTCCTCTCTCTCTCTCTCTCTCTCTCTCTCTCTCTCTCTCTCTCTCTCTCTCTCTCTCTCTCTCTCTCTCTCTCTCTCTCTGTCTCTCTGTCTCTCATTTAGGAGATTTTTTCCATTTATTACGTAAACTCAGGATATCTCTTACGAGGCTTCTGCAGCTCAACACTACGCCGTAATCAATCTATTGGATTGAGAGACTCTTCGATGATTTTTTTTTTCGGCCTTTGACGATGATACAGCCTTACCGTAGGCGACGTTGTATTTACGGTGTGACTTGTGCAGGCGGAGTCCGGTAACGCGTGACACGGGGCATATGTAGTATGTTTGAGGAAAGGAACCTGGATGTAAAGTCAGGGGTTAGTGTAAGGGCAAAAGCTGAGGAAGGAACAGCCACTACTGCTGAAGTAGGAGTTGTGGAAGCGTGTGAATGTAAGGAAGTAAATTCAAGACTGGTGTGGGTAAAATTGAAAGTGGATGGCGAGAGATGAGTGGTTATTAGTTCTCATGCACCTGGCCATGAGAAGAAAGATCATGAGAGTCCTGGGAGCAGCTTAGTGAGTGCTGGGATGTTCGGGAGATGGGTGTGACATGCGTAAGGTGGGAGATGGGCAGTTTAGAAAGGTTAGTGTGTGGTGGGATGACGAAGTTGCTAGGGAAAGAGAAAAGAGAGGAGAAGGACCATGCATACAGATGAAAGAGTGCAAATGATTGGGAGGTGTATGAGAGAAAGCGGCAGGGGGTTAAAAAGAAGATGCAGGGGTTGAAAAAGAGAACAAATGAGTGTTGAGGTGATTGAGTATCGGTTAAACTTCATGGAGAATAAGATGGTTTGGAAGGAGGTTTATAGTGTGCGAAAAACAAAGAGAACAAATGGTAATAACGGTGAAAGGGGCAGATGGTGAAGTGATAACAATAATGATGCAGTGAGGAGGGGATGGACTGAGTATTTTGAAGGACTGTTGAATGTGTGTGATGAAAGGGTGGCGGATGTAGGGTGTTTTTTTTCTTGTTGGTATACAAAGTGAGAGAGTCATGGGGAGTGGTTTGGTGAAAAGAGGCAGTGAATGCCTCGCGTAAGATGAGATGGGACAAGGCGAGTGGAATGGATGGTATTGCAGTTGAATTTCTTGAGAAGGGGGATGACTGTATTGATGATTGGTTAGTTAGGATTTAAATGTGTGCATGGATCATGGTGAGGTGTTTGAGGATTGGCAGAATGCATGTATAGTGCCTTTGTTTAAAGGCAAGGGGGACAAAGGTGAGTATTCTTCAAACTACTGAGGTATAGGTTGTTGAGTGTTCCTGGTAAGCTGTATGGGAGAGGAGTGATCGAGAGGGTGAAGGCATGCACAGAGCCACGGTAACAGGGTGTACAAGCCTGTGTGCTTGTGTTAGTGTTTCAGCCTTTGTGAATTGCTTTCACCTGACGAGGTGGAGTTCCAACGTGAAACACTGTGTGTATATTAAGAAATATAAATCGCATTTTCTCTATTGATGTTCACTGTTTCCTTCCCTCGCCAGCACCTTGCTTTTCTTTTTCTCTTGTATTTGTTAACAAAAGTTATAGATTAATAAAAGCCTGTAGGATGAAGGATTTCATCTATTTCTTTTTTTCCTGAGAATGAATGCTTGTAGGCTTGCCAGATGCCAGTTTGTGGGGCAGATAAAGATTTGTGTGTGATGTGCGCAGGTGGGGCGAGAAGTAAGGGAGACACAGGTGGGAAGAGGGTAGTTGGGGAGAAGTGGGAACGTAGAGAACGAGGAGAGAAGGTTAGGGAAGGAGAGAGAGAGAGAGAGAGAGAGAGAGAGAGAGAGAGAGAGAGAGAGAGAGAGAGAGAGAGAGAGAGAGAGAGCTGGATTTGCGAGGGTAGTGTATGGTTTGGGAGATGAAAGGTTGGATTGAGCGAGCTAGGGGAAGGGAGTTCATTAGAGCGAGGGAAGACGAGGAGAGGAGAGAGAGTAGCAGGGGAGATGGGAAGGGTAGAAAGCAAGAGGAAAGAGAGAGAGAGAGAGAGAGAGAGAGAGAGAGAGAGAGAGAGAGAGAGAGAGAGAGAGAGAGAGAGGGGTGAGGGTTGGGAAGAGTTTTTTCAGCGTAACTCGATCCCTTCAGTTTTACGCTGCTTTGATATATTCTCGTTCACATTTTACCCTAGATATCTACATGATCTGCTTACGGATGTAGAGAGATGGTTGGAGAGAACGTATGAGAGACGAGATAGGGAGAGTTGAGATCAAGGGAGGGGGCGTATGCGGGCGGGGTTTGGGCGGTGGGTGGGTGGGTGGTTGAGAGTCCCACTCCCTCCACTCCCCCAACCCAGGGCGAGACCACTGGGACAGTTTTACAGTGGGTGCAAACGGCTTAGTTGGAAAGAATGTTTTTATGCCGTCGCTTCTCCCATCAGGCCCCCATTTCGACTTTTGAGTCGGGTCCGCGAGGTCTTCGCACCGCCCTGGGCCGGTGCGTGGCGGTGGTGGTGGTGTTGGAAGTAGTGTTGGAGACTGTGTGGTGGAGCATAGAGCAAGAACTCCAGCGCCGCCGCCGCCGCCACCATCATCATCATCATCATCATCATCATCATCATCATCATCATCATCATCATCAGTGCCCTCCCTTCGTCTTCGCCTCCTTCAGCACCTGATGTGGGGGGCTTTTTTTTCTTTTCTTCGTCTTGAGCGAGTTCTTGAGGCGGTCGTCAGGTATTGCTTGCCTGCCCTGGGTGTTGAGGATCGAGGCCCACCACGGTTACGACCGTAATGGTCCTGCCTAACGCGGCGGGCCAGGCCACAAGAACACGTCCAATCGAAGCGGTCGTGTTTGCTTTTGATGTCTCGCTGGTGTCGGGGGCCCTACGCCACCCGACCCCCACCCTACCCGACTCTCCCTTCCATCCTGGTGATCCCTCAGGGGATCACCTTCCAGCCTGGGGAGTCCCTAGGGCCTGATCTGCCAGACTGGTGAGCCCTTAGGGCCTGACCGACCTGTCAGGCGAGCTCCTAAGGGTCGTCACCCCATCAGCCTAGTAAACCCTCAGGTCTGACCAGCAGGACCCTCACCCAAATTAGCACGCACGAGCCTGGTGAGCCCTTAAAACCCAACCAAGGCCAGATTGGGCGAGACCTCAGGACCTGACCCACGATCCTGGTGAGCCCTTAAAACCCAACCAAGGCCAGATTGGGCGAGACCTCAGGACCTGACCCACGATCCTGGTGAGCCCTTAAAACCCAACCAAGGCCAGATTGGGCGAGACCTCAGGACCTGACCCACGATCCTGGTGAGCCCTGAGGGCCGCCAGCTCCGCACCTTCTCACAAGATACATCACTCGCCTGCCTTACCAACTCGTCCCCTCCCTCCCTCCCTCTAGCCACGCACTCTCCTCCTGACCCATTTCAGCGCTCCCAATTCCCTCCCCTCTCCCTACATGCCCTCCCCTCGGCGTACTCTTGTCTTGGCTGCCTTAACTGCTGCTGCTGCTGCTACCACCACCTCCACCTCTTTCCTCCTGGCCGCAGCGATAACATGTGGCGCGTTAAGCTGCCAGCGAACCTGTTGGGGGCTCGATGTTGTTGGTAATGTTTGTGGGTTGTGAATCTCCATCTATACCTGTCCACACACCTCACGCACTCCTCCACCACCACCACCGCTGCACACTAACGTCCTAGTTAGTTCGTTACTTATTTACTTACTAAACTGATACGAAATATACAACAATATATATATATATATATATATATATATATATATATATATATATATATATATATATATATATATATATATGTATACTGTTGTGTATATTTATATAAGTTTACATGACATAAGATTTGTGTCCAGCAAAGAATTAGTTCTTATTCGTTATGGAAGTACATGTTGATAATGGCGAGTGCAGCAGACAACGATTTTGTTGATTAAGTATACATGCGCTACATGCTGTTGAAAATCATTCCTATAACATATATTTTACTGTTGTCATATGCACAGCATTATACCATAGTACAATCAATGGACTCTCCTCCTTTTCCTCCTCCTCCTCCTCCTCCTCTTCTTCTTCTTCTTCTTCTTCTTCTTCTTCTTCTTCTTCTTCTTCTTCTTCTTCTTCCTCCTCCTCCTATACGCTTCCCCTCCCCCTTTTTGAGCCTTTTAACTTCCCTGCCCAATATCCTCAGAGCCTTTTGCCATTATGCCTCCCCCTCCTCTTCCCTGCACGCTCCTCTCTCTCTCTCTCTCTCTCTCTCTCTCTCTCTCTCTCTCTCTCTCTCTCTCTCTCTCTCTCTCTCTCTCTCTCTCTCTCCAACACTTGGGGGAGAAGAGGATTGAGATGGGGGATGGGACGTCCCTCCCCTGCGTACTACGGAGCGTGGCGCTGGGGAGCGGGGTGAGTGACCTCGTTTCTGTCCCGGACACCGTGGCGGCGGCAGCCCAGCAGGTCGTGGCTACATCTTGCCTTTGTGCCGCTCAGGAAACTGGGTCAACCCAGGCCGCTGGAGCCGCCTCTGCCGCTACTACAGGCCGTGGGAGGTGGGAGAGACGGGGGCGGGGGACGATGGGTCGATAGATTTATGGGAGGAGGTTTGGGGAGGAGGCGGCGGAGTAGGAGGGGAGGGGGGGAAAGTACCAAGGAGGGGTGGCCATAGGGTACAGGGATAGCAGGCGAGAGAGGGGCGTATATGCACGATTTTGTGTAGGTAACACAGCACGAAGGGAGCGCGGTAGATGAAGTGGCCTCGTGTGTTGTAGTCGTGGGCGTAGAGGTGGTGAGGGGAGGTAGGGAGTGAGATGCACTGGCCAAGTGGTGAGGGAGAAGGGGAGATATGGTAGGTACGTAGATCCACAGTGGCTTTGGAGAAGAGGTATTAAGAGGGGGAGGAGTGGAAGAGAATTACCTTACACTGTAAGCTGAGTGCCATTCACTGTTACCACTCACACTGTGTTGAGAGGACTAAGGGTTAAGGAAGACCCAGAAGCCACCTCAGTGCCTCCAGCGCAGACAGACAGAGTGATCCTGTGGCTCCCAGCTTTGGTTGGCCCGTGGATGCCTTCCTTCGGCTCCAGTGATTGCATCCTGCTCAAGGGCTCGTCAACCTCTGGGATCCCACAGGATGGAGAATGTAGGAATTACTGACCCCAGAGTTGGTGGGTCTCGCTCTCGACAGACGCAAGAGTGTTCCTTAGGCTTTAGTTTGATTATTGTCTAGATACACATAGGCAAAGTAGTTTAGTGATACTATGGGTGAAAGGCGCATGCCAAGGGGTAGTTGGTGGCAAATTTATAGCGTCCAGTGTGTACAGTACACCGGCATAGAAGGGTGATAAGGGGTCCCGAATGTGGCCCAGGGACCCAGTGAGGGCCCCATCCTCCCGTTAAAGTGGGAGGGAGAGAGGGTCTAGGATACGTAAAATACATGATATGTGATTACAGGATAGCAAGTGATGCTGACAGCACCATGTGTGCGGTACAAAGCGAGTTTGAAATATGTCACACGTGTACAGAACGTATTGTTAACTTTACCATTACATTATTTACGCAAACTACGTATACGCTGAGGTGTTATTTGAAACAGGACACTGAGTAGCGTACAGTCGTTAACTTTGAAAGCAATATGAAATGTCAAGAGGTACATTACATGTAAGCAATATGAAATGTCAAGAGGTACATTACATGTAAGGAATACAGTTACAGAATATACTGGCACTGGGCGTGCTGTCAACTCTGAGTATAATACATAGAAGGTCACGGTGCATGACACCATGGACACTGTAGCTACAGAACTTGCTTGTAATACAGGGCATGACTGCTTCCGTTTACCCGCCTACCCTCCCTAGATTACGTATCCTTCACCCATGCTCTTATTGAAATGTTTCGTCTCTGTATGTTTAGAAAATAGATGTTTTAAAACTTAAAATCACCTGACCTTCTTTCCTTATCCTCTCCATGTATCCCCCAGGTTCCTACCCTCCTTCCCCTGTCGCTTGTGACTTGTCCCGTCCCGTGAGGTCTGTCCAGGCCCCCCGTCCGTCCTCCAGTCGACCGTGACGCTCAACCCCCGTCCCTTCCCGTCCCCTTCCACACCCAGGCGTTATCAAATTGAACTCCGTCTAATAACCAACACATATTAACCCCAGCGAAATGTACCATGAAGGATGAGATATGTCGGATGGCCTCGTTAAACCGACCCTCTTAAAACCCCCCCGCCCCCCCTCTCCCTTCCCCCCCCCACCCCCGCGCCTTCGATGATAAGATTCCCACGGGGGGGGAGGGGGGTGGATGATGATGTTCGGAAGGGGGGTGGGGGAGGGGAGAAGTGAGTGAGTGGGTGGGGACGTGAGAGAACCTCCCTCCCTCCCTCGTACCTACGATCGAGGTTTTTATGGCGTGAGGCAGGGTGTTAGCGCGTAGGGCTTACCGCAAAATTGTAGTCAGGTACGAATTCGTGTTTCGTCGAGTGTTAGGTATGTGTGTGTGTGTGTGTATGTGTGGGCTGAATGGCAGCGGCGCGTGTACATGCGAGGCAGAGGGAGAAAGACAGCACAGCCTAGGCCAGAGAGGGGAACTCGATAGCCGCTGTAGTAGGTTGTAGGGGGATCTGTTGTGGACCATTGTTGGTGTAGACTACAGGCAAGGGTGTCAATAACAGTTGGTGCACCGCGATCAGCAGTATAGCCAATGCCACGGCCAACAGCATTTGGAATTTTTTTTTATTCAATAAACGATTCATTATCATCTGCGAAATGCCGTTGAATTCCATAGGGGTTTGGATCTGTCGTCGTACATCGACGAAAAGGTTCGTCCAGTGAAGCAGATTGGGTCGGTCTGTTGAAACCGATTGGGCCGGTCGGTTGGAGCAGATTGGGCCGGTCGGTTGAAAGAGGTTGGGTCGGTCGGGTGGAAGAGATTGAGTCGATCGGTTGAAGCAGATTGGATCGGGCGGTTTAAACAGATTGGATCGGTCGGTTGAAACAGATTGGACTGGTGAGTTGAAACAGATTGGATCGGTCGGTTGAAGCAGATGGGGTCGGTCGGATGGAAACAGATTTTTAATCCGTTTATTTTCATAAGAGGAAAGAGATAACCAGGTTAAGCACTTGAACGAGCTGAAACCCAGGAGCCTTTGCAAGGGAGGAAGGGCTCCACCGCCACTGTTTCCTCGCACCCGCTCCCTCACCATCTCCCGTGCAGGGCCGTCGCTCCACCCGATGGCCTGGGCGAACCACCTCAAGCCTTGTCCCCTATTTGCTTGTCCCTGATTTTAGTCTTGTTCAAAATCCTTTTATTGTTGGGGACAGACAACAGTCGGGAGTAGATATTGCGTACAGTACGCTCTTAGGGGGAGGACGTTTGATGAGTGGTCAGTTATTTTGAAGTGTTTGCGGTATTCTGAGACGACGTGTCGTGGCTGGGCCCTGAGACGATGTTTCGTGGCTGGGCCCTGAGACGATGTGTCGTGGCTGGGCCCTGAGACGATGTGTCGTGGCTGGGCCCTGAGATGATGTCGTTGCTGGGCCCTGAGACAACGTGTCGTGGCTGGGCCCTGAGATGATGTCGTTGCTGGGCAATGAGACGCCGTGTGGCTGGGCCCTGAGACGACATGTCATGGCTGGACCCTGATACGACGTGTCGTGGCTGGTCCCTGAGACTTTGTGTCGTCGCTGGGCGCTGAGACGACGTCTCGTGGCTGAGCCCTTAGACGACGTGTCGTGGCCGGGCCCTTAGACGATGTCGTTAACCCTCTCCAGTACGATACTTTGCCGTTCAGTACGATAGCTTTACGTCGTCTTATACGAGGGTTAATTTTGATATGAGCATTCAAGGATATCGTACTTACCGGGGGTTAAGTCGTCGTACTCTCGAGGTTGTGTCGTGGTACTCACGAGAGGTGGGGTGAAGGGTAGTGGGTTGATGAGAGGGTCGTACTTAGAAATGGGGGGGCCGGGGGTTTGCCGCACATGTCATGGGTCATATTTACGTCTCTCTCTCTCTCTCTCTCTCTCTCTCTCTCTCTCTCTCTCTCTCTCTCTCTCTCTCTCTCTCTCTCTCTCTCTCCTCCTCCTCCTCCTCCTCCTCCTCCTCCTCTAGGCAGGCGAGCTAACGTTATTAGGGTGTTCCCAGTTATGATGGTGCGTTCAAGTTTCCGCTGATGAACGTATAGTGTGATTTCTCTGTAATGTTACGTGTAATACTCAGGGAATTATAGACGTTGTTATGCAGGCCGTACCTTCCATTACAGTCGTGTATATATATATATATATATATATATATATATATATATATATATATATAATTTTTTTTTCCACCCCACCCTAAACAAAGGCAGAACCAACGCACAGACTGACAAAAGCGAATCGGCTTGCGTTGCGTTTTTTTCCCCCGCCTCATTTTTTTTTATTTTGTTTTGTTTTTTGTTTCCTTTTTTCACGGCGAATAATAATGATGCCATGTGTTTGGTTGTGTGGCGTGATCACGCCTGGTGGACGCATGCGCCGTGTGGCCTCTAAATACTTTTAAATGGTGTCATTTTCTTTTTTGGTCCGTGAATTAATATGGCTGTATTGTGTGGTGGTCGTCAACTTCCACTCCTTGACTCTGCCGATCATTTTTTTTTTTTCTTTGCTTTTGGTTGCGGGGGTAAATTTTGCGCGCTGGGTTTTCGGATATTCTTGGCAAAAGCGTTGCGGTGGCAGAGCCAGCTGCTGTCACCACTACTGAATGCACGAAATGCAAGCGAAGGATTTCAGTCCGCACGAATAAATACGTTTGCAATCGATGGGTTTGCAGGGAGCGAGGGAGGGAGCGGAGCGGAGGAGGAGGAGGAGGAGGCGCGACGCCAGTTTTGTACCAGATCGGCTTTTTTTGGAACACACCTCTCCTTAGGCGCGTTCCAAAGGGAGGGGACTGGGTGATGGGATTTGTTTATTTTTGGACGGTTCTTAGCTTTTTTTTTTTTAGCGTTGGCTTCATCAAGGAAGAGGACTGACTCCAGGTGGACTCGGTGTGTCCTGGTGGAGTGGTGGATGGATGGACGGCCTGATGGTGTAGTGGTTAGCGTGCCTGACCGTGACGTATTCACGGGTCGGAGGTTTCGAAATCCTGGCTTGTGGCAGTCGGCCCCACGGTCTTCCCAGCTGTTCATCTACCCCGAGGGGTATGGACGTTAAAATGGGTGCCTGGCTCAGGCTTAGGGGTGTATGTGTAGCGTAAATGAGATGACCTCGATATGGGCCTCTGTTGCCCCTGCCGTGGTCACCTTACCGCTCTTCAAGAGACTCAAACCACCCCACCCACCCACCCCAGGTCATCAACATAGCTCTCTCTCTCTCTCTCTCTCTCTCTCTCTCTCTCTCTCTCTCTCTCTCTCTCTCTCTCTCTCTCTCTCTTGTTTCTGAGCTGTTGGGAGGTAATGTTACCTCGGGCCAAGCCACCAGAGATGGTGTAGTTTACGTGGGTCTCCACATTACGAGGTAGGCAGTATGTAGCCACCCCTTTCCCCGTTGGGGGTGGGGGGGTTGGTGTTCATGCTCCTGTTGGAACTGCTCCTGTTGTCCGACCCCGGGGACTGCAGTCGCCGTTGGCATCAACCACCGGTGTCCACCTCAGACCCACTGCTGTTGTCACCAGTGCGTGTTGGCAGCACCGAGTCATCACAACCCATTTGCCAACACTCCTCCCCTCCCCTCCATCTCCAGTAGCCGTCCAGTCGGGGAGGGTGTTGTGGGGGGGCGGGGGTGAGAAGAAGAGGAGGGAGCATTTGTGTTGGCAGTTAGTGTGTTGTTCTTAGCCGAAGTCTGGGTCCCGCCTCCCGGCTTCAAGTGTTGTCAGGGAACACTGCTGTGTTGGCTGAGGGAGGTCCGACCGAAGACCATGTAGTCTCGCTCCAATCCATCACAGGGAGAGTCAGTCACCACTGTAAGG
>NC_092226.1:68602790-68632790 GCF_036320965.1 Panulirus ornatus | reverse complement strand
TGCAGACGTAGTGTGTGCTGTAAGTGGCTTAAGGCACTTGCAAATGTTTTGAAGGTATTGTGCTAACGGTGATGAGTGGTGTGTCTCGTAAATCTTGGAAGATTTCGTGTTCTGGGGGTTCGACAGGAGGAGGAGGAGGAGGAGGAGATGTCTCGAGTGTGGAACATATCGTAGATCATCAGAGTTGTTGTATCGGCATTTCTATGAGGTCTTCGGAAGAGTAGATTCATTGTGTATTAATGGGATTAAGTTTTGTAGAGAATGTTTCAAGGGTATTTGATGCTATTACCGCCGGTGCGAGATTAGGGAATTTACTCGGAAGTTGAGTGCATTTATAGAAGGGTCTGGAGGAAGCGTGTGACACGATTGACAAAGAGGCCTTGTGGAAGGTGCTGCGAATACGTGAGGTACAGGGAAAGTTACTGAATGCAGCGAGGAGTTTTAACGAGGAGGGAAGGTGAATGGCTCCTTGTGAAGGTAGGGTCTACATCAAGGATACATGATGTCGCCTTGGTTGTTTGATCTGTCTTATGGAGAGGATGGTCAGGGCAGATCTACCACATGGTGGGAGTAGGGGCTGTGAGAGGTGAATCAGTCGCTGTTTGCAGATGACGCGGCTCTGATGGCAGACTCGAGGAAGAAACCCCAGAAGCTGATGAGAGAGTTTGGAAGAGTGTGTGAAGAAAACCTATGGAACCCCTTTTCCAATTGCTCCTGTTGGTCCAAGGCTGCGCCATACTCAGTAGCAGGGACAGGATGGCCTCTTTGAAGTGACATGCTCTTGGACAAGGCTGCACCTTGCTTCATAAACCGTCGATGACACGGCCTGAACAAAAGGTGACTTTTCGCCCACAGCCTAACGGTTAGCGTTCCCGCCTCATGCACAGGGGTCCCGGGTTCGATCCTGGCTGTTGGAGGTTTGTATGTTCAATGAAGGTGCGCGTTTCTATGCACTATGATCGTATATATATATATATATATATATATATATATATATATATATATATATATATATATATATATATATATATATATATGTGATTGTAACGAGTCTTAACCAGGAGAGTGAGATGTTATGTAAGACATCAGGCCTTTCACCTTTTTTTTTTCTAGTTTTGAAAGAAAATTAATGTTGACGCTTCTTTTAAAAGCTGGACGAAATGAAATGCTTGTGAATAATTCAGAGAGATATATATTACGCAACGAGCGAGATTGCTTTTTGAATTATGCAGCGCCTTAGCCATGGTAAGTTGGTGCTGTGAGTTGAGGTAAGGTAAGGGAAGAGGAGGTGAAGGTAAGGTTAAGGGAAGGGGAGGAAAGGTAAGGTTAAGGGAGGGAGGGCTAAGGTAAGGCGAGTGTTTGTATTCATTCCATCATATTGTCTTTAGCTCCCTCCACGGGAAATGGCGCCTTATTATTCTACAGATGCCATCTTCCGTGTAAACCCCGACACACCCGTTTTCCTTCACGTGCAATTATTTTGTTTTCTCTTACGAACGCCCCGCCAGAATTGGCGCTAATGACCTGACTGCACTAAGCACTCGGCCCTCACGTCGCGACAACATGAGAGGTTAGAAAATCTGGCTATTCCGGTCCCCAAGTGAGTCTTAGCGCCTTTTCACACAACACATTCTCTGTGGTGGCCATTAGTTTTTGTACCCTTCTCTGGCGCGCGCGCGATCCTCAACAGGCAGCGACTCGGTTTCCCTTTAAGCCAGACTTTTAACCAGAAGGGGAAGGAAATAGCAACAGATGTAGGACGTCTTTTACACACACACACACACACACACACACACACACACACACACACACATTCTAGACCTTTCGAAGTGTTGCTATATCTTTAGAGGTGGGGGAAAGGGGGGTTGGGGGGCTGTCGTCCACATGTTGTCACCGGCGCGTGGCGGCCGGTGACAGTGTCCCTTCCACCCCCGTCCTGTGAACCTTTCGTAGGGGGAGAGGGAACGAGACTTGTGTACTCGTAAGGAAGGGGGAGACCTAAAGTAGATGTGACGCTGGTGGTTTACAAGGCAACCTAGGGTGTGATGTGACGTCTGTCCCCCCCCCTCCCCCCTCCTCCTCCTTGTGGGTTTGTGTGTGTGTGTGTGTTTGTATGTGTGTTTGTATGTGTGTGTGTGTTTGTATGTGTGTGTGTGTGTGTGTGTGTGTGTGTGTGTGTGTGTGTGTGTGTGTGTGTGTGTGTGTGTTGTGTTTTAAGACGTGTTTCCCCACCCCTTGTGTGTGTGTGTGTGTGTGTGTGTGTGTGTGTGTGTGTGTGTGTGTGTGTGTGTTGGTGTTTTAAGACGTGTTTCCCCACCCCTTGTGTGTGTGTGTGTGTGTGTGTGTGTGTGTGTGTGTGTGTGTGTTTTAAGACGTGTTTCCCCACCCCTTGTGTGTATGTGTGTGTGTGTGTGTGAGTGTGTGTGTGTGTGTGTGTGTGTGTGTGTGTGTGTGTGTGTGTGTGTGTGTGTGTGTGTGTTTTAGACGTGTTTCCCCACCCCTTGTGTGTGTGTGTGTGTGTGTGTGTGTGTGTGTGTGTGTGTGTGTGTGTGTGTGTGTGTGTTTTAAGACGTGTTTCCCCACCCCTTGTGTGTGTGTGTGTGTGTGTGTGTGTGTGTGTGTGTGTGTGTGTTTTAAGACGTGTTTCCCCACCCCTTGTGTGTGTGTGTGTGTGTGTGTGTGTGTGTGTATGTGTGTGTGTGTGTGTGTGTGTGTGTGTGTGTGTGTGTGTGTGTGTGTGTGTGTGTGTGTGTGTATGTGTGTGTGTGTGTGTATGTGTGTGTGTGTGTGTGTGTGTGTGTGTGTGTGTGTGTGTGTGTGTGTTTTAAGACGTGTTTCCCCACCCCTTGTGTGTATGTGTGTGTGTGTGTGTGTGTGTGTGTGTGTGTGTGTGTGTGTGTGTGTTGCATCCCTCATGTTGTTCAATAAAGGTTCAGTCAGGTAATTGAGAGTGTGTTTCCTTTGTGTCTTTGTTTGCATGTTTGTCGACATGTACTCTTTCATTTTTTTTTTTTTTTTTTTTGTATCAAGCCAAAAAAAAAGAGTTTTATGATTTTAGGTAAATTAGGATTGTTTTTGTTTTTGTTTACTAGGATATTGTGGACACAGCAACGGGTCGTGTTACAGCGTCTGTTTGGGGAGGGGGTCGTGCTGTCATTGTTCCTCTTTTTTCATTTTTTCCTTTTTTGTCTTGTCTTTTTGTTTTCCTTCGTCTTGTAAAAAAAAAAAAAGTGACGGTAAAGCCCCCCTGCACGACCCCTTTCGCGCATTTACGTTTTCTATACCTCCTCCTCCTTCTCCTCCTCCTCCTCCTCCTCCTCCTCCTCCTACTCCTCCTCCTTCTCCTCCTCCTCCTTCTCCTCCTCCTCCTCCTCCTCCTCCTCCTCCACTGTCGAGTCCAGAGCGACGGTAAACTGTTTATGTCTTTTCAGCTTCTTAATCTTGGGTTCCTTATGGCTCAACACCACCCTCCTTTCCCCTCCCCTTTTCCCACAAAGCCCCACCGTATATATATATATCCTCTTACAGCTCAAGCTTTGTGTGTGTGTGGGCGGCGGGGGAGAAAAAGCTTGCATCATACACGTACAGGATATTGAAGTTGGTACTCTTGGTAGGCAGGGGGGGGGGGGGGGATTCCTGTTGTGGTTGAGGTAAGATCTTACAACCGAAACTGGACACTCTGGTTCCTCTTAGTTTTCCAGTGGGTGGGGCATGAATGGGTATTGTTTCTCCAGTGGGTGAGTCTCGTTTCCCAGTGGGTATGGTTTCCCCCGTTGGTGTGTACGAGTGTGTCGTTTCCCAGTGGGCGGATGTGAGGGAGTATTGTTTTTCAGGGGATGTGTGAGTGGGTGTAGCTTTCCACTGGGTGGGTGTGAGTGGTTATTGTTTGTCAGTGGATGTTAGTGGGGATCATTTCCTAGTGGATGTGTGTGTGTGTGTGTGTGTGTGTGTGTGTGTGTGTGTGTGTGTGTGTGTGTGTGTGTGGATTCCCAATGTGAATGTGTGGGTATTGTCTTCCAGTGGGTGTGTGAGTGGGTTTCTTTTCTAGTAGGCGGATGAATGGTTATTTCTTTCCAGATGATATGTGTGTGTGTGTGTGTTTGTGTGTATTTTTCTCCAGTGTATATATGTATTTATGTATTTTTTGCAGTGGGTGTGTGAGTGAACATCTTTCGCCCACTGTGGATGTCGTTTCCCAGTGGACTGGTGTGAGTGAGGCTGGGAGGCCGGAGGGAGATTTATCCCCCCTTCATTACACTGGTGTCCATGTGTTCTCAGGGTATCGAATCCTTCGTTGTACACCCTGTATAGAGCAGACGAGGTGCGTTTTCTTCGTCCCTTCCTCGTTTTTAAACTGTTATTTTCCCTCTTCTTTCCTCATTTTCCTCTTCTTTCCTCATTTCTTCTTCTTTCCTCATTTTCCTCTTTTTTTTTTTTCATCCTTGTGTGTGACCGTTTCCCACTGCGCTTACCACTCGGGTTTTCTGACTTGGTCCCGAGAATTGATGGATATCATGGAATGCAGGAGCAGCGCTCCCCAGGGTCGTAGGCTATCCTTGTTTCTCCCAAAGCCCGGAAGAGCAGGTCGTCGCTCTTAGCTCTCTCTCTCTCTCTCTCTCTCTCTCTCTCTCTCTCTCTCTCTCTCTCTCTCTCTCTCTCTCTCTCTCTCAGGTTTAGGTGGAGGGGAGGTCATACCTCCTGTAGGTGGGTATATGTTGGACGCCTTGGCTGTGCTCCCTTTCCTCTCGTGCGCTCTCTCCCTTAAGTATATCTCCCTCTCCCTTCTGTTTCATCTGCTTTTTCTCTGTTTAGTCACCTTTCTATCCCTTCTACGTCCTCCTCCGTATCGCTTTTGCTCTCTCTTCCACTTTCTTACCTCACCATCTGCCGTTCGTCCTGTCCTCTCTTTTCCTCCCCTGCCCATTTCCATTCTTGTACTCGTCAGCTAGTCTCTGTCTTTCCCTTTCGCAACACCTCCTCTCTTCCCCCCCTCTCTTTATTCCCCCCCCTTTTGCGGAAAAGGTGAAAAGAGGGACTTGCTTTCCCCCGCGATAACGACTTCCTGTACAGGAGGTTGGGGGGGGGGGGAAGATGATTAAGCGCGAGTGGGAACCTTACAAGGCCTCTTGTTGGTGGGGAAGGGAACCTATTCCGACGGTACAAGGAAGAATGGGATGTCCTCCCTCATGGCGGATGGTTGTGGTATGATGGCTTCGGTCTTCACCTGAACCCACTTGGGGGCAAGGAAAAGGTCAGAACATTATACTCAGGGGGTCGTAATGTTGTGACCAAGGGTCGTACAGTCGTGATCAATGGTCGTACCGTCGTGATCAAGGGTCGCACCGTCGTGATCAAGGGTCGTACCGTCGTGATCAAGGGTCGCACCGTCGTGATCAAGGGTCGTACCGTTGTGATCAAGGGTCGTGCCGTTGTGATCAAGGGTCGTACCGTTGTGATCAATGGTCGTACCGTTGTGGTCAAGGGTCGTATCATCGTGATCAAGGGTCGTATCATCGTGATCAAGGGTCGTACCGTCGTGATCAAAGGTCGTACCGTCGTGATCAAGGGTCGTACCGTCGTGATCAAGGGTCGTACTGTCGTGATCGAGGGTCATGCCTTCTTGAAGTAACTTTATATCGCCTCGTCGTATAGCCAAATAGACCATATCTATCTTTCTATCTATCCATCTATAGTTAGATAGATAGATAGATAGATAGATGGATAGATAGGTGGATATCGCCTGATCATAGGACGTGATGGGAGGCTGCATTTGTAGGCAGAAGTGTGTGTGTGTGTGTGTGTGTGAGCCTAGCATTCAAACAGTAGTAATTCAGCTCCCCCCCCCCCCCCCCCCCGTCATAACAAGTGTCAGCTGTTCGTGACCTTGTCCAGCTGTTCACATTACCTCTCTTTTTACCCCTGGAAGATGATTCACAGCGTGTTTGATGAACATATATACAAGCATCAGCAGCTGGTCATTGTGCCTCCTTAAAACATTTCGTTCACACAGATACTGAACTCACCAGTGAGTCTAAACGTTATTGTTCACAGAACTGTTGAAACATTTATGATCCACCAAATGTTCACAGGGCTGTCTCTCGTCCTTGAGGGAACATTTGAACGGATGAAGAACAGTTTACAGGACGGATGAACACAACAGGGACCCGTCGTACCCATTTTCATGAGGCCCTTGATCTGTTTTAAGGGGGTTTCAGTTTAACAGAATATCTTGAAAGTCTTAGTTACCAACGGAGGTTGAATGTGTTGTTCCCCCAGTGCCAACGGGGTGAGGGACGCAAGGACCACAGCGGTTGTATAGAAGGGGTTTATGGACAGAACTAGACGGGGACCTAATCTTGTCGCCCGAAGTCGTGTGTTCCCAGTTGATATGGCAGACACCCGTATGATCTAAGCCTGCCTTCCAGTTACTGTTTGGTGTCCATCTGGTGGCACAGGCAGTGTTGGCAGGTGGGGAGGGCCGAGAGGGAGGGAGGGAGGCAGTTTGTATGGTAATTGAGTGGGATTGGCAACAGCAGTGGGGATTGTTGCAAATGGTGGTGGTAGAGGGTCAGACGGCCCGGCTGCTTGGGGGGGGATGAGGAGTTTAGAGGGATTTTCGCAGTAGATGGGACAGGCGCAGGGAGATGGGAGTGTTGGTGAGGGGATGTTTGTGGTGGTGGAGATGTTTGCTGAGGGAGTGTTGGTGATGGTGGTAGTTGTTTGTCCTGACAGTGTTGGTGATGAGGGGTGTTGTTGTTGGTGGTGGTGATGGTGAAGTTTGTCCCGACGGTGATGTGGTGTTGGTGGTGGTGATGTTGTGTACGTTTATGGGGAAGTGACGACGTGTTGATGTAAGATTCGATGTTGTGGTGAGGACTTTTCGTGGTGGTGGTGGTGGTGATGCGGCCTATGTGGTGAGGAGTGTGGTGGCGGTGATGGTGGTGCAGCTTGTCTGTGGTGAAGTAATGTTCTGCCTATAGACCTCACCTGGTGTACAGAATATACCGAGGAGTGTACAAGACACGTCATGAAGCAAGGATAGCCCCAGCGAGAGCCCCGAAGCAAGGATTGCTCCAGTGAAGATGATGAGAGATGGACCCAACCAGTGAAGGTAATGGGGCAAGGATCGCATAAGTGAAGGAAATGAAGCAAGAACCGCTCTAGTGAAGCTAAATGCTGGGGGAGGGCACTACTGAGGAATGGGTGGGTGAGGAGGGAGGCTGAGGCTGGTACTGAGGGGTTACTAATGTGTGTTATCTTGAAAGAAAAAAAAAAAAGAAAAAGCACCTTCACTGTTGTCCCTTTTCCCCCTCGTTGCTCCGTGTTGTCCTGGTCTCTCCTTAGTCCTGATACCCACCCACGGGCCAGCCCACGGCGGGGACGTCTTGGGTTGGGGTTGGCTTGGCTCCTCTCGCCCTCACCCGGATTGACGATAAGGGAATCGACCAGATAAGCCAGCTGGTGGCTCGACCACCCGCCCGCCCGCTCGCCTGCCTGCTTTGCGTTCTTCTCGGTACCAAAGTCTTATTGTCTTGTGGAAGAGCAGGTCTTGGTTATCATTGTTGCTGCTGTGTGAGGGAGGGGAAGAGGGATGGACTGTGGGGCGTCCGGGCGAGGGTGGGGTGTGGTGGGGTCGCCGCCAGTGTCTTAAAGGTGGAGCGAGGTGTTGGGTGGGTGGGTTCACGGCAGCAGCCAGCTCCTCCTCCCCCCCGAACATAAAACTCGGCGACAAACAACTTTTATGGCAAACTTTTGCCGCGATCACCCGGCGACTGGTGATGACTGCTGGCCCCCCCCTTCTGCTGCTCCTGCTGCTGTAGTTACTGCGTCTGCTACTGCTGCTGCCGCCGTCCCTGCAGACTTGACTACTGCTAGTGCAGTTGGTCCTGCTGCCGTTGGTATCCCCCTCCCCCACCCCTCTCCCGGTAAATCTGGATCGTACATTCGGATTTACCGGGTGATTCAACGTTTCAGATTTACCGGGTGATTCAACGTTTCAGATTTACCGGGTGATTCAACGTTTCAGATTTACCGGATGATTCAACGTTCAGATTTACCGGGTGATTCTAAGTCTCCTTCATCATTCCTGCTGTTATATAGCGGTTCCGGGGTTCGTGGCAGACGGGAATCTGCTCCTCCTGTATTATATCGTCCAACATCCCTAGCTGTTAGTTGATATTATCGAAGAAAGTCCAGCATAAAGAAAAAACGGGAGGGAGGAGGAGGGAACCTGAAATTTGATTCTGGATTTAGAAAATGTCTCACTTAAAGGCATTACGTTATTTTTAATGACGATTTACAAGACGCGTTTTTTGCATGTTAGTGGCCCGTTATTTGGGGGGCTCGTTACTGCCGGAGGCCATGGAGGCTTGGGGGTGGATGGGGGAGACCACGAATGGGGGGCTGGAGAGGTAATCTGGGGAGGATGGTGGGGAGAGCAAGAGGGGCGACTGGGATTACCATGAGAGGACAATAATGTCGTGGTGCTTGAAGGGAGAGGTTGACGCCATGGTGTACCTTGATTGCAATTATGTGTTGCCATGGGTTTGTGTGTTGCTGTGGGTGTTTCATGTGTTGATGTGGGTGTTTTATGTGTTGCTATGGGTGTTTGTGTGTTTCTGTGGGTGTATGTGTTTCTTTGGGTGTTTTATGTGTTGCTGTGGGTGTTTTATGTGTTGCTGTGGGTGTTTTATGTGTTGCTGTGGGTGTTTATGCGTTTCTGTGGGTGTTTATGTACGTTGCTGTGGGTGTTTTGTACGTTGCTGTGGATGTTTTGTACGTTGCTGTGGGTGTGTATGTGTTTCCGTGGGTATTTATGTGTTGCTCTAGGTGTTTTGGTGTTCCTATGGGTGTTTGTGTGTTGCTGTGGGTGTTTATATGTTGCTGCAGGTGATTCACAAAAGTATTCCTTGCTTTCCGCACAATATTTACGAGCAGGGACCCCGGGGTTCGATATTCTTTTTGTTAGGAGGCTCCAATCACGGACAAAAGTCCTCATCAAAAGGCCAGGCCCTAATTAAAATATGGAGGGGTTAATGAGGGGGAAAAAGAAGAGACAAAGGAAAGTATTTACGAATCTTAGAATGAAATGAAAAGTCTCTCCCTTTTTTTTTTTTTTTTTTTAGAATAGTGCCAGGCCTTAATTATTGGGAAAGACAGATGAGAGGGTAGAGCATTCCAAAGTTTTTGAGATGTAGGGAGAGATACAGGTATCAAAACGGCCCACCCATGAGTGTAACAGACTCCTTCCTGTTCGTGGTGTGGTGCTTCCCACATAATGTTATCACCTTCACAGTACTTTAGCTTTTACACACGTCACTGGCAAGCGGGGTTCAGCTGCCGATATATGAATTAAAAAAGAAAAAAAAGTATCTTACCACTTTTTTTGTGAAACAATATGGCATCACGGACGAAGGATTTTGAGAAATGCCCAATGGTCTGGCCTCACATTGGTACCCCACCATTCATTATATAATATAATCGGTTGCCAATGATATTTTCTGTCATTTACCCGTAATATCTGTTTTATTGACCTTACATTTCCGGGGGGGAAATAACTAACTATAAAGTTTGGGGTTACCATAATCATTAGGAAGTTTGTCTTACGTTCACGCTCGCCAACCTTACCGAGAGAACACGAGCTGTATCGATCGTTTCGAAATTCATCCAACTCATCCGGGAGTATATATATATATATATATATATATATATATATATATATATATATATATATATATATATATATACCGTTCGTACATAGAGGGAATAGACAGTCGGAGACAAAGCTACATACTGGTAATTAACGAAAGACGAGGAAAGTATCGGGCGGGGAGATACGCCTGTTTTTGGGTTGACGTTGATGGGGAACTGGGCGAACTTTGGGCCCTACAAGTCTTCAGTCACCTTACACCACCACCACCTTACCGGAGGTGTTGGAGGTGGTGATGGTGGTGGTGTGAGGGAAGGGTTGTTCCCATGGTGGCATCATCTGTACCTGACCATAGTGTTTGGGGGTGGTGTCACCTTTGAGTCCCGTCATACCGCACACTTAACAAGCGAGAGTCACCAGCCTCCCTCTTTCGCTATAGCTTTACCCTCCTCCCCTACACACACACACACACACACACACACACACACACACACACACACACACACACACACACACTCACCGTCCGTGGGTTCATTCTAAGGAAGCCATAGCCTCCAAGGGAATGGAAATTGGTCATGAGAACGTTTTTTCTCATTCCGATGGCTGCCACCTTCGTCCTCCGTTGATTTGGGAGCCAAGGCTCATCAAGAAACTTGGTGCATTCTCTCTTTCTTTCTCTCTCTCTCTCTCTCTCTCTCTCTCTCTCTCTCTCTCTCTCTCTCTCTCTCTCTCTCTCTCTCTCTCTCTCCCCCATGAAGCGTCTGGGGTAAACCATGGAAAGTTCTGTGGGGCCTGGATGTGGAAAGGGAGCTGTGGTTTCGGTGCATTATTACATGACAGCTAGAGACTGAGTGTGAACGATTGTGGCCTTTGTTGTCTTTTCCTAGCGCTACCTCGCACACATGAGGGTATATATATATATATATATATATATATATATATATATATATATATATATATATATATATATATATATATTCCTATGAGTCCACGGGGAAATGAAACACGATAAGTTCCCAAGTGCACTTTCGTGTAATAATCATATCATCACATGCATACCTACAAACGCACATACTTACAGTATTTAAAGCATATTTACTATATGATTTTATACTTCGATCATCCCTCCACTTTTCGAAAAAAAAAAAGATAAAAGACAAAATAAAAATGACACAAACATGTGAGAGTAAATGTTTGTGAAGGAGAAGGCGGCAGGCCGACCGACCCCCAGTAAGGCTCGGCCAAGCTGTGGCGACCTGACTGATTCCCCGAAATGATTTGTTAACTCTTGGGCTCCCGAGTGTAAGCTCCAAGGGATTCTCTGTTCTTTCCTCTCGTGGGGAGAGAAAATTATATATATATATATATATATATATATATATATATATATATATATATATATATATATATTGGAAAGGATCACAATTTTGCGCGTGATCAAAATATTCCTACGAGTCCACGGGGAAAATGAACTTGTGTTTTATTTTCCCCGTGGACTCATAGGAATATATATATATATATATATATATATATATATATATATATATATATATATATATATATATATATATATTCTGGTATTGTTTGCTTTTATCTGAGGCTGACCAATTCGCTGTATATCAAGGGCATTTGGGTGATTTCGTCTTATGTTATTATCTGATTCTATCATTACCTTTTTCTCCCCTAACTGGTGTTAGGCTAGTATGGGTTACTCACAGACTGTACAAGCGGTGTGCTTATAGCGATTTGCTCTAGTGCTGCGAGGTGGTCTTTGTATATCACGTTTGTATTATATGATTGTTGTACAGTGGGATCGGTCATTGCGACCACCTGCTTCCCTGCCAGGCTGTGTGTGTGTGTGTGTGTGTGTGTGATTAGAGGGGTCTCTGTACTTTTGCCTGGACACACACACACACACTGTATATATATATATATATATATATATATATATATATATATATATATATATATATATATATATAAACACACACACACACACACACACACACACACACACACACACACACACACACACACATACACACACACACACACATACACACACACACACACACATGCACACACACACACACACAACCAGCTGTGGGAGGTAGAAGACCTCCGAAACCATCTTAAGGTAAACGTCAAGTATGATCCACATAGACCCGTAATGTGTATTCCACAGAGGACTTGGACTGGTTTCACTATTTCGGAGAGTCTGGACGCTTGGCTCCACCACCAGCACAGGCAGGGTGGCCACATCATCCAGCCTGGTCCAGGGGCGGACGGAGGTCGTGGCACGGTAGGGTGGGGAGAGTTGATGACCTCGGATGACACGCATTCGCCCCGGGGACCACGCACCACCACTGGACTCTGGGAGATCGTTAAACCGAAGGATTATATGATTGGTTCGAGTTCTTTGTGGGGAAGAGGAGGTCGTGAGATAGTTTCCTTTTTTTTTTAGGCTGTGTTTAGGAGTGTTCGCTTGGACCTAATAGAACGTCTATATGTCGTCAACGAGCATAGACTCGTTAGTAACGAACGATCATTTGCAGGTGACGTAATATCCAGACTGATATTAAACTCTTACTTCGTTATGTTCGTTATGTCTTGGTTCTCCCGATGTATTCGCTGGAGCATGTATGGTATGATGCTTCGCTTGCCGTACAAGGAAGGGCGGTGTACGTAATTATTGGCTTGTGATGCCTTCTTCCCCCAGAGCGAACTGTAATAACGAAATGTGTGCCCCTGTGTTCAGCTGTGTGAGGAGAGGGTTGCACCCAGGGCGTGATAAGGTATAAGTTATTGGGGTGGATGGGAGGTCTGGGTGGGTGGGGAAGGGGGGAAGAGGGAGGTTGTTATCATGTGTGGGAGGTGTTGAAGAAAATGTTGGGGTGTCGGATGTTTGGGGTGATTTACGGCGCGGAAAATATATATATATATGTGTGTGTGTGTGGGTGGGTGTGTATATATATTTGCTTGCCTATTTTCTGGTCGGAAGACGCGCGGGCAAGAATTCGTGTTGTGTGATGCAGTGATTTGTGTAATTTAGTGGACGGGTTTGCAGAGTTTTCGAAGCCATGGGACCTTTTTTTTTTTTTTTTTTTTAGGAAAATGAAAATTACTGGTTTCAATATGGTCACGACTTAGCGCAGCAAACATGAAGTAAAAGTGACATATGAAGCTCCCTACCATCGCCGTGGTAACCTAGCCAAAAATAACGTGAGCTTAACAAAACGTATTTGTATGTAGCGTTGGGTGAAAGACGAGACACATTCACAAATGCATTGAGTAACATGAGATCGGTCATAGCTCCTGCGAAGCTGGGAGGCATCACCGTAGGAGCACTGGTATCCTCCTCCTCACCTGATCATGCGAGTGTTCGGTCATCAGCCGTTTGTTTACAAGGAAGGAGTCGCTCGCTCCTGGTTCTTGCTGTGACTGCGTGGGGGCAGCACGTGTCAGATCTCGGTAGTGTTGCCAGCTCTCTCTAGACCGGGGGATATCTTCTCGTGTCATTAAGAGTTGCGTTTATCTCAAAGAGAACCTCTCAGCGCAGACTTCTCTCGGCGTTCTCGGCCAGTCTTTCATTTCAAGCGCAAAAAAAGAACTCTTAAATTTGACAAATAACGTCGAATCGTCTCGCCCTTCGCTTGCGACAGAATCTTATAATTTCCCTCTGAAAACCCATGGTTTTGGTGGGTGTTTGTTGGCCAGTGGCAGGGGCCACCGACCGTGCCACTGAGTAAGGGCAACAGGGGACTAATGTCACTGAGTAACGTGCACTGGGGAGGAGGGGGCTGTGCCACTGAGGAAGAGCAGCGGGGGACCAGTGCTACTGAGTAACGCTAGTGCTACAAGGGGAAAATAAAGGCTTAGACTCGAGTTGCACATATTTTCGGTGTTTCCCGCTCTAGGGAGGTGGCGCCAAGAACAAACGAAGAAAGTTCGCTTTCGCTCACACCCATTCTTTACCTGTCATGTGTAATGCATCGAAACCACAGTCCCCTGTCCTCAGCCCGGTCCCACAGACCTTTCCATGGTTTCCCCCGGATGCTTCACATGCCGTGGTTCAGTCCATAGACAGCACGTCGACCCTTGTATACCACATCTTTCCAGTTCACTCTATCCCGTGCACGCCATTCACCCTCCTGCATGTGTAGGCCCCGATCACTCAAAATATTTTTCACTCTATCGTTCCCTTCACCTCTGACGCACACACACACACACACACACACACACACACACACACACACACACACACACACACACACACACGTATGTATGTATGTATGTATGTATACATTTATGTATGTATGTATGTTTGTATATCTTGAGGGCAGACTCGTCCAAGAGGAGCAAGCATGAAATGTATGACATCCGCCCTTGGCGTTGGCTTACGGGCAGGGACGGCCTCAATATTTCACTGTGGGGAGCTCCTGGTGCCCTGTTGGGAGGAAATGGTGCTGGGGGAGGGGAGCCCGAGATGGTAAGGGGAGATGGGAGGAGGGGGAGGTCTTGTGGAGGGGGAGATGGGAGGCAGAATAGAAGTGGAGAGTGGAAGGCGGCAATATAGTGTAGTGCAGGAGGCACACGCCCGTTCCAATACGTGCCATTAAGACGTAAATCACCTCGCTACGCGCTGGGTGTGTGAACCTTAACGAACCAATTGCGCGGAACTGATTCTTCATCGGCGAGCGGAGTGCCTTCCTCTTGATTGGCTGATTAGTACTTCGTTCCCTCCCTCCTCCCACTCCCACCACCACCACACTCAGGGTACAGCCGGGGCTCCATGCACGCAGGGCGCCACGACACGTCGCACCCCCACGCACACGCACGGCAGGGAAGGGCAGGAGCAATATTAGCTGCTGTTCAGCCAGCGCAGAGGACTACGGCACATGCAAACTCTTATTTGAAGATAGAGCCAGGCAGGGAAGAGCAGAAGTGGAGAAATATCGGCAGCAGTTTGGTTAGAGTAAAAAGAAGTAAGACACACACACACACACACACACACACACACACACACAGCTATTGACAGCAGTGGGTTGGGACGTTTTAGAAAGAGCAATATCGGCAGCAGTTCAACAGACTCAGAGCGTGAAGAGCGATAGAGGGGGAAACACAGACCCCGAGGGTCATCCAAGCAGAGATACAGAGGAAATGAAGTGAAGCTGTTTTGAGAGAATGATATACGCAGGTGGAGGTGAAGCCGTCAGGGAAGTGTGTGTGTGAGGCCAGTTGTGATGGAACGTGAGAGACTGATATACGCAGGTGGAGGTGAAGCCATCAGAGAAGTGTGTGTGTGTGTGGAGCCAGTTGTGATGGAACGTGAGAGAATGATATACGCAGGTGGAGGTGAAGCCATCAGGGAAGTGTGTGTGTGTGGAGCCAGTTGTGATGGAACGTGAGAGAATGATATACGCAGGTGGAGGTGAAGCCATCAGGGAAGTGTGTGTGTGTGGAGCCAGTTGTGATGGAACGTGAGAGAATGATATACGCAGGTGGAGGTGAAGCCGTCAAGGAAGTGTGTGTGTGTGGGGCCATTTGTGATGGAACGTCAGGAAGTGTACAGAGCACACAGGACCAGTGCTTTCCTAGCCGAAAGAGAGAACGTAAAGAAAGGCAAGGGGTTGAGAATTCAGCACTGAAGGATCTAGGTGTGAAAAGTGGGTGTCACCAGAAATTGAAAGAATAGCAAAGCAGGAAGTTGATAGAAGTGAAGCATCGATTATTTTTTTTTTGGACTGGAAGAGCATACATCAAGAGAAGAAACGGGGGTAGAAGGAGGAAATGCTTGTTAAAAAGAAATTGCCGAAGGCTGTGGGATTTCCAGACGCGATTTCCGTGATAAAAGGAGAAGAATTGTTGGTTTGAACCAAGATGTAAGTAGACGACCAGTTATGGCTACGTTTGGCTTGGAGTCTTCTAGCCAGGAGGTACTTGGGAAAGCTTAGAAACTTAATGACAAGGTGGAATTGAGTGAGATATTCATCGAATATGATAGATCAAAGGATGAGAGGGAGAAAAGCAGAGATGTCAATCAGAAGGCAAAAAAGTGGAGACGCCATATGAGACAAGAGGATGGGAGGGAGAAGAGCAAAGATGACAATCAGAAGGCAGAAAAGTGGAGACGCCATATGAGACAAGAGGATGGGAGGGAGAAGAGCAGAGATGTCAGTCAGAAGGCAAAAAAGTGGAGACGCCATATGAGAAGAGGATGGGAGCAGGCCCTCCAGCTCGGCAGATATTACAGGGGTGTTAGGAGAGGATAATGTCACACTGAAAATCATTTTTTAGTCAAATGTTGATGGATTTATCGCTAGTAGTAAAGAGCTGGAGTTCATGGATCGATTATGGGGAAAGTGCACGTGACATTTGACACTGTAACTGCATTGGAGGCTGATTAAGAAGCTAGATCACCCGGAAGGAATAAGGGGAAATCCCCTCAATGGACAGAAGGTTATCTCACTGGTAGGGAACAGAGGACGCATGTTAGAGGAGTCATCTCCAAATGGGTTCGAGTTGACCAGCGGAGTGCCCTAGGACTCGCTTTATAGGACCATTATTCTTCTTGATCTCTATGAATGACTAGCCTGTCGGTATGGAATCCTACCAGGATATCTTCGCAGTTGATGGAGAGGTCATGAGTGAAGTGAAGAAAAAAAAAAGCGAGGAGGATTGCTTACAAGGGGACCTGAACAGATTCCAAAGCTGTTCTGATACATGGTCGACGAAGTTCAAACCCAAGCAAGCGTGAAGTAATGAGGATAGAGTAGAGAGAAAGAAGACCTTAAAATGATTATTCCAAGTCGGAAATCGTCCTCAGGATTGTGTGTATGTGTGTGAGAAGGACTTGGGAGTCGCCGGAGTCCCAGATTTGGAGGATAGTTCAGAAGACCAACTGCTTGCTGGCAGACATCAGAACAGGTTTTAAGAATATGGGGAAGGAAATATTTTAGCGAGCTGTTCATTAGGCCAAGCCAGAATATAATGATATACCTTTCAAGTTTGGTCACAGCACCTAAAGAAGCGCATAAGAGGCAATAGAGAAGATCTAGAGGAGGGCGACAAAGATGGTACCAGAATTAGGAGAGCTCTGAGTAGCAGGGAAAGGCTAGAAACTTTAAATTAGCCCACCCTGGAAGAGAGAGAGGAGCGAGGAGTGACCTAATCACAACATTTTAAATTCTTAAAACAGATCGATGGCGAGGACAGTGGACAGTTCGTCGAGAGGTGTAGGGATAGAGCAGCCAGAGGAGGACGTAAAGTGAACTTAAGCAAGACACTTGTCGACCCCAAAAAAAAGATGTGGAAAAAGTATTTTTATAGTATACGAGTAGTGGATGAATGGATCAGAATGATGGAGGACATGGTTAATGCAGCCACGACATATATATATATATATATATATATATATATATATATATATATATATATATATATATATATATATATATATAAATCTAAGTTGTATGATGGCTGAGAATCTTGCAAGAGTGTAAAACTCCCCCTCTCCTTACATTACTGATAGGTACTTGCACACACACACACACACACACACACACACACACACACACCTCGTCGCTGGGTTCTGATTCCATCTCAAAGTTTTTCGTCCAGGCTTCCATCCTTTTCGTCCTTAGCGCGAGTGACGCTCGCTTTTTAGCCGCCCAATCTAGAGGAGGAAGGGGAGAAGAGAAAGGGGAAAAATAGAAAATAGAATGGCACTTATACACAAGGGGAACAAGGGCGGTTTTGGCCTAATTTTCCGTCCCTGGGGCTTACCAACCTCTTGAGCCCAATTCAGTTGTTCAGGCCCGGGGAATTACGCTCTCGGTGTTAATTGATTAATGGAAATTTGATATTTTATTTCCTGTACATTTTATTACCCGTGGGGTGGCTTAGCTTGGCCTACACCACCAGTCACCAGCCCCTGCGCTCTGTGTGTGTGTGTGTGTGTATGTGGGGTGTAGAGTGTATACCACCCTCTGGTCTGCCGTCAGGGCGTACACAGCTACACCTACCCAATATGCCTTCCTCGTTACACTGGTCTGTTGCCTGTGTGTAACTTGCTCACACCCCTAGGTACAGCTCACTACTCCAAGATCTTGATACCTACACACCTCACTGTACCTACACCATGATACTTATACAGCAGACTACACCTACACCCAGATACTCATTCAGCAGATTACACTTACACCCAGAGACTACCACACCTCAGTACAACCTGACCTTCATATCTTCAGACCTCACTTCACCTACACCCTCATACCTACAGTACCTCACTCTACCTACACCCTCATACCTTTAAACTTAAGTACACATACACCCTCATGCCTACGCCTACACCTTCATGCCTACACACCTCACTACACCTATACCCTTATACCTACCCACCTCTCTACCTACATCCTCATACCGACACATCTCACTACACCTACACCCATGATAAAACTACACCCTCCAGTATAAACCCATTAAGGTTGAGGTTCACCAAGGTTCATGCGTGACCTTAGGCTCTAACTACTCCTGACATTAAACCCTCAGTTGATCCAGACTTTCAGTCCCAGTTAATCTTAAATTCTAATTAATCTTGAATACTAATTAATCTTAATTTCTAATTAATCCTCATCTTATATACTGATTAAACCCCACTGTACATCCTGATTAAACTTCACTTTAAATCCTAATCAGTCTTGATTAAATCCTTGTAATATTTACCTTTAAGTCATGCTAATCTTATCCTTAAATCCTCATTGTTGCTGATTGCCAAATCCCCCACTAAACCCTACTGTAAATCGTAACAAATCCACTTTTAAATCCTAGTCAGTCCTAGATTTTAACCCTGATGAATCCTAGCCTTAAATCCCACTCGAACCTTACTATAAATTGTGATTATACCATCCTAAGCCCTGATTAACCCTAACTTTAATTCCTAAAGTAATCTTGACCTTAAATCTTGGATAATCGTAAATTTCAATCCAGCCCTTTTTAGTCTAGATTTTAACCTTTCAACCTAATTAATCCTGACCTTAAATCCAAATTAGTCGTTACTTATAATCTTCATTAATCCTGACATTAAATCCTAATTAGTCGTAATGTTTCATCCCAATGGCGTATCCCAATTAGTCGTTATATGTAATCGTAATTGATTAAGATTTTAAACCCTTATTAGTTACAAAGTTTTACCCCCAATTAATCCTGATCTTAAATGCTAATTAATCGTCACGTTTATTCCCTGGTTAATCCTGACCTTAAATCCTAATTAATCCCGGTAAATCTTATTACATGCCCGGCGGCGGGAGCAATAACCGGAGAGGGAGGAGGGATGGTGTTGTGGGCGCCGGTGCGCTGCCGCAGCGGTTGTGGTGATCCTGGAGAAGGTGTAGTGTGTGGGTGTAGCCGCTGTAGCTCCTGAAGAAGGTTTAGTGTGTGGGTGTAGCCGCTGTAGCTCCTGAAGAAGGTGTAGTGTGTGTGTGTGTAGCCGCTGTAGCTCCTGAAGAAGGTTTAGTGTGTGGGTGTAGCCGCTGTAGCTCCTGAAGAAGGTGTAGTGTGTGGGTGTAGCCGCTGTAGCTCCTGAAGAAGGTGTAGTGTGTGGATGTAGCCGCTGTAGCTCCTGAAGAAGGTTTAGTGTGTGGGTGTAGCCGCTGTAGCTCCTGAAGAAGGTTTAGTGTGTGGGTGTAGCCGCTGTAGCTCCTGAAGAAGGTGTAGTGTGTGGGTGTAGCCGCTGTAGCTCCTGAAGAAGGTGTACTGTGTGGGTGTAGCCGCTGTAGCTCCTGAAGAAGGTGTAGTGTGTGTGTGTAGCCGCTGTAGCTCCTGAAGAGGGTGTAGTGTGTGGGTGTAGCCGCTGTAGCTCCTGAGGAAAGTGTAGTGTGTCTCTGTAGCCGCTGTAGCTCCTGAGGAAGGTTTAGTGTGTGGGTGTAGCCGCTGTAGCTCCTGAGGAAGGTGTAGTGTGTGGGTGTAGGCTTGAGGGTGGTGGTGGCGGGAGGAGCCAAGGAGTGTACTTGGAGGTAAAGGTTGCAAGTATGGGTGTAGCGGGGGAGGGGTGTAAAGTGTCAGTGTGGGTGTCTTTTTAAGTATGGCTTTCAGTATAGGCGAAGGTTTGGGTGTGCAGTTAAAAGTGTACTCGTCGATTTAAGTGCAGTTTGGTGTTTTGACTGTAGTTCTCAAGTGTGGGTGTTGGTTGCCAGTGTCATTTCCAAGTGTTAAGTGTCGCTGTGGGTCTCTTGAGGTATAGTGCTCCCACTGTTACGTGACCCCACGTGACGTGTCCTCAGTGTTACGTGAATTCGCGGGACGTGCTCCCAGTATGAACGCAGCACAGATCCGTGTACTAACAGGCCCTGTGAATCACTGCCGAGAGAGAGAGAGAGAGAGAGAGAGAGAGAGAGAGAGAGAGAGAGAGAGAGAGAGAGAGAGAGAGAGAGCCTGAGTATCTTATGCAACTTTTAGATACATTAATTGCATCTCAGAACCATTTGGAGTTCATTTTCCAATATCCATTATTGGTCAGCTGTTGACTAAGCCAGGTCAGTTTATACGAAGGACCGAATATTATGTGTGTGTGTGTGTATATATATATATATATATATATATATATATATATATATATATATATATATATATATATATATATATATTTTTTTTTTTTTTTTTTTTTTTTTTTTGCCGCTGTCTCTCGCGTCTGCGAGGTAGCGCAAGGAGTGTACTATATATATATATATATATATATATATATATATATATATAATCTCATCATACAGTAGCAGCATTAAGGTCGTTCTCATGATACAGCAGCAGCATTGAGGTCTTGTTTCATAATACAGCTGCAGCATTGGGGTCCTGCATCATAATACAACAGCAGTAAGTGAGACAGATGTATATAACATTGCCATTATGTAGAGGATTTTGCATATGTAGATTTACATCCGGGAAATAGACGTAGGTTTCCTGTGTTATAGAGAGGCAGTTGAGCTGTGTTTTGATGTAATATAGCAACAGTAGGAGTTACGTAATGCAGCAAAGCCGCGTAGGTCAGGTTGTGGTGTTTTAACATAGCAGCGCCATCAGTTATCCTTTAACATAGCAACGTAAGTCAGGTTGTGGTGTTTTAACAGAGCAGCGCCATGAGTGATCTGCGTAGCGCAGTATAAGTGAGGCTGTGGTGTTTTAACATAGCAACTTCTATGAGTGATGACCTACTTAAACAGAGCAACAGGAGTGAGGTTGTAGCCTAGCTTAACAGAGGAGGTGGTGTGGTCTGCAGTTGCATTATACATATTGTATGATTTATACAGTCCTCCATCGCGGGATCTCCGTGTCCAAGAATCGCGGAGGTAATTCTTGTTACGCAGCTCGCTATTCTGCCTGTGTATCGCAGCTACGTCTGTGTGTATGTAGTCTTAAAGTGTAAGGTGTAGGTGTAAGGTGTGGTGCAGCTATGGTATAAGAGTGTCAAACATAGTTGTCGGGTGTAGTCTAGGCGTGATAAAAGTGTCTAATATAGGTGTAGGGTGTAACGCTGGTGTAGTAAACGCGCCAGGTGTAAGTGTAGTGTCAGGTGTGGTCAGTGTGCAAGGTGTGGTGTAGGTGTGGCACTGACGTTGTGTGGGTTTCTCCCTACAGGCGGGCACACTTGCGGACCTGCCTGGAGAAGTTGAAGGAGATGGTACCACTCGGACCTGACGGCTCTCGACACACGACGCTCGGCCTCCTCACCCGCGCCAAGCACTTCATCAAGGTCAGTAACAGAAGTCTCCCAGCACCCAGTGTGCTCCACACACACACACACACACACACACACACACACACACCACACCCCGGCTCTCTATCCTCTCAGTTCGTATCCTTCCCACACACAACCCTGTACACTTGGTGTCTTCCCACACACACCCCTGTACACTTGGTGTCCTCCCACACACCCCTGTACACTCGGTGTACTCCCACACACCCCTGTACACTCGGTGTCTTCCCACACACCCCTGTACACTCGGTGTACTCCCACACACCCCTGTACACTCGGTGTCTTCCCACACACCCCTGTGCACTCTATGTCCTCCCACACACCCCTGTACACTCTGTGTCCTCCCACACACCCCTGTGCACTCTGGCCTCCCACACCCTCTATACACTCGGTGGCCTCCCATGCACCTCTGTAATATCTTGTTTCCCAGTACACACCCGCGACATCCCTCGCCCCATGTTCGCCCAGTAATCTCCCACAACCCATGTTCACCTAATAAACTCCCACTCCCCATGTTCACCCAGTAACCTCCCACACCTCATGTTCGCCCAGTAACCTCTCACACCCCATGATCACCTAGTAACCTCCCACACCCCATGATCACCCAGTAACCTCCCACAACCCATGATCACCCAGTAACCTCCCACAACCCATGATCAACCCAGGAAACTCCCTCACCTCATGTTCTCTCAGTGTCTTGGTTCCGTTGCCAGTGGTCTCCCGGAGTTAAGTCTGGCTCCTTCACGCTGACTTGACAGCGTCCTTAGAGCGTCCTTCAGGCGTCCTTCATCCTAACCTGGGACCCGCTCGCTTAATGACACCCTACACCTTGCCCATTGACTCCCCGGTATTGTGCTTCGCGTCTCCCTAGGCCCACCGTGCCTGCTTCAGAGTCCTCCTGGTCTTGCTCCGCCCGGCCCCCCGCCTCTCCTTCAGGCGGGTTTTCAAAGGATGGACGCCTCCACATCTCCACAGTAGCCTTCGTAGTCCCAACGCCACATTTAGCCACTCTCCTTCGTGATGATACTCCATTGTGTAAACCCTCTTACTGGTTCCTCTTAATATATTCTCTCCCTCCTTCCCTGGCCCTCTCCTTTTCCCTCCCTCTTCCCTTCTTCCCTTAAGCTCCTTCCGCAATGGTAATCCTCTTGTCCCTGTTTGACTCTCATGGCTCTTTTCTACCTTGTGTTCCGTCCAGCTTCACCCAACCCGACTGTTTGGTCTGGGTTACCCACCCCAGCCTTATCTTGCCTTACCTCTCCCACTTCCTACTTCCTACCTATGATTTTTACCTTTCCTTACCTCAGTACTTAGCCGCCTTGCCTATGTGAGGGTGCTACGCAAGATCACCACAGCTTGTTCTGTTCAAAGTCCCTGATTCCTTATTTCCGTGACTCTCTCTCTCTCTCTCTCTCTCTCTCTCTCTCTCTCTCTCTCTCTCTCTCTCTCTCTCTCTCTCTCTCTCTCTCACACACACACACACACACACACACACACACACACACACACACACACACACACAGAGTGTCATGCCGTGCAGCCTGCTTGACCTTCAGCGGTGTGGCCGTTGTTGGTTGGTGGGAGAGGGGTCAGGAGAGCAGTGTGGCCAACCCCCATCGCGACCACACCAGCACTGCTCCGTCGGAGAGGGGAGGCCCCCCTCCTCCTCCTCCTCCCTCCTCCTCCTCCTCCTCCTCTCCTCTCTCTCTCCCCGCTGACTTCAGTCTTCAGCTGGTATCCACTGGACCGCTTCTCGTTATAAAACTTTCCCTCCCTACGAGTTATTTTAAGGGAGGGGACACGGAGAAAGAGAAACCAGTCCTTTCGTCCTTTGGTGTTTTACCGTTGGGTATTGTTTCCCCGGGACACACATCTCGACACGGATGGTACTGTGAGGCTACCGTAAGGTGTTGACGAGAGTGTTAATGATGAGGCATATGAGTCCCATCGGTTCAGACGGGGCGAGGGGAGGATGATGCAGCCTCGCACGGGCGAGAGAGAGGTGATGTATGACGGGAGTTCCAGAGGGAGAGGGGAGAGAGCGAGAGAGAAGCTGAGTGGAGATATGAGGGGAGTTAGAGGAGGAGAGAGTAATAATGTGTAGAGAGATGGAGGAGAGAGAGATGTTTGGGGCATGCGACGACGGATTAGAGAGCAAGAGAGAGAGAGAGAGAGAGAGAGGACTGTATAACAATGTGTAGAGAGGAGATGGAGGAGCGAGAGAGAGTGTTTGGAGATTGCGACGACGGATTTAGAAAGGAAGGACTAGCGCGTAACGCTCGCAGAGAGAGATAGGAGAGATGATGAGAGTAGGGGGAGGAGAGAGACAGGAGTCTCCATGAACAAGAGGATGGGGGCAATTTTTCACAAGACATCGCCAGCGAGATGCACCAACAGGTCTGCGGTGTGAGTATGTTAGGTGGGGGAGTGAAGCACACAGAGTGTTTCTCCCACTGTCACAAGTACGAGTATTTCTTACATACATACGCAGGGCGCGAGACCCCAACATGTCGTCATGAACACACAACACACACATCCAGCACTCACAGGATCGAACTGGGCTTTATCGCGGTGGACCCACAGCTCACACAACACCACCCACCACCAGTCCACGTGTGTTGTTGTGTGTTCCCGTGAATGCCCGTATGATTTTGTGTTCACTGACACATGTTGGTTAGCTAAGAGCGGTGTGCTGGAGGATAGGCTTAACTCCCCTTCTTCAGCAGACTACTAGACAAGATATGTATTACTACATCTCATTGATATATATATATATATATATATATATATATATATATATATATATATAATATATATATATATATATATATATATATATAAACTCCTTTTTTGCAGTTTCCAGCATTAGCGAGGTAGCGCCAGGAACAGACGAAGGAACTGCCGTGTCCGCTCACATCCATTCTCTAGCTTTTGTGTTTAGTGTGTGTACCGAAACCACAGCTCCCTATCCACAACTAAGCCCCCAAAGACCTTTCCATGGTTTACCCCGGCCTCTTTACATGCCCTGGTTTCATGTCAGCACGTCGCCTCACATATAACACACAGTTCCAGCTCAGTCTGTTCCGTGCACGCCCTTCACCCTCCTGCATGTTCAGGCCCTGAACGCTCAATATATTTTTCATTTCATCCTTGTCTTTGTCAACCTCTCCTCACTCATTCTTTCCATATGTCCAGATCATTTCAGCACATTCTCTTCAGCTCTCTCAACCACACTCTTTATTACCACACCTCTCTTTTCCCCTTTTCTTACTTATTCGATCAAACCACCTCACGCCACATTTTGTTCTCAGACATTTCATATCCAACACATTCACCCTCCTCTGCATAGCCTTGTGTATAACCCATGCCTCGAATCTATACATCATTGGGACTGCTGTAGCTTCAGACATCCCATTTTCGCCCTCCCAGATAACAACCTTTTCACATATTCTTCAGTGCTTCCAGAATCTTCGCTCCCTTACTTCCGCTTCCATTGTTCTCTTTGCCGCCATGTCCACTCCCAGGTATCTGAAACATTTTACTTCCTCCAATTTCTATCCATTCAAACTCGTACCTTACTTTAACTTGTCCCTTTACTCAGCTAACACTAATAGCGTTGCACTTTTTGGCATATACTCCCAACATCCTCCTTTCGCACACTTTTCCAAACTCAAGTCACCAGAGCCCCTTCAGTTTCCCACCCGAATCTGCCACCAGTGCAGGTACTCAGCAAGCGATAGCTGAGTCACTTCCCAGGCCTTCCCATACCTTCTAACAGACTGCATGCATATTCGCCCCTTTCTTCAAGAGCTTATATATATATATATATATATATATATATATATATATATATATATATATATATATATATATATATATATATATATGATCACCGTTTCCAGCATTAGCGAGGAGCGCATGGAACAAAAGAAGAAGGCCACATTCGCTCACATCCATTCTCTAGCTGCCAGGTGTGTCGTACGCACACTTCTGTTTTCAGACTTGTTTGCCGTTTTCCGCTTTAGCGAGGCAGCCCACAAAACAAAACAAAACAAAAAATGACACGAAACGCTTGCTCGTATCCACTCGCGAGCTGTCATGTATAATGCACCGAAACCAGAGCACACCGTCCACAGCCAAGCCCCACCGTAAAATGTTTTCCACAATTAGAAATAAAAATTGCCAGGTAGTGTGCGGAGAAGTGGGAGTTGAACTGTGTGGGGAGGGGTATATTCGCTGTATGTATGGGTACTGTGTTAACCTGTACAGCCTAGCTGTGCGAATGCGGTGTCACTCCCCCTCCTCAACCTTGCTGTGTGTGGGTGCTCTGCTGTGTTAACCCTCAGCCTCGGTGTGTGTATTGGTGCTGTATGACCCCCTTACAGCCTGGCTGTGTGTGGGTGCTGTGTTATGCCCTCACAGCCTGGCTATGTGTGGGTGTTGTGTTGTCCCTTTAAAGCCCGGCTGACCATAGGGACAGCTGGTCAGCAAGCCCCTGTCCGTGGCTGGTGAGGTGGTGTTCCCATCTCAAACGCTCGCACCTCTCCCTCCCTCTGTCGCACCCCTCTACCTCTGTTGTCCCTCTTCTTCCATCTTTCGCACCACTCCCTCCCTCTGTCGCACCCCTCTACCTCTGTTGTCCCCCTTCTTCCATCTTTCGCACCACTCCCTCCCTCTGTCGCACCCCTCTACCTCTGTTGTCCCTCTTCTTCCATCTTTCGCACCACTCCCTCCCTCTGTCGCAACTCCCCATCTCTGTTGCTCCTCTCCCGTTTTACTATCGCACCTCTCCCTCCCTTCCATATTACTCCGTCTGTGTGCCACACAGCGCTCTCTCTCTCTCTCTCTCTCTCTCTCTCTCTCTCTCTCTCTCTCTCTCTCTCTCTCTCTCTCTCTCTGACACGCTCCACACTCCTCCCCACACCCATTCCCACACTCCTCCCCTTCACCCCTCCCCACCACACTCCTCCCATGCGCCACCGCTGCAGTCAGGCCCTCCCTCCCTGATTACAGACTTCCCTGCCGAGCACACGCCACATGGCTGACCAGGTGTCCCAGTAGATTGTCTCTATTAGCCCCTTGCATCCCTCTTGTTAGTTCCTCCCCTCTCTGTTATTCTCATTTTTTATGTTGCTATGTTGCCTTCTCGTCTCTTAGTCCCTCCTTCTATATTAGATCATCTTTCTCCCTCAACCCCCCCTCTCTTTTTAGGGGGACCATTTCTCTGGGGTTTGCTTATATATATATATATATATATATATATATATATATATATATATATATATATATATATATATATATATATATATATATATATATCACTGACATGGTGTGTCGTTTGTAAGTGCGGTATACGCGCAAGAAAAATATATATGTGTGTGTGTGTGTGTGTGTGTGTGTGTGTGTGTTTGTGTGTCTTCGCACTGTGGCGGACGTGAAGCCTACCCTGGCCTCACTCTGGGCCCCCGCCGTAACCCTTGTGACCAGCTGTTGTCACCGTCGGCCTGGGGCGAGTCATGTTCCTCCATGACCCTCCAGAGATGGAAAGAGAAAAAGAGGATGGAGTATATATATATATATATATATATATATATATATATATATATATATATATATATATATATATCACTGACATGGTGTGTCGTTTGTAAGTGCGGTATACGCGCAAGAAAAATATATATGTGTGTGTGTGTGTGTGTGTGTGTGTTTGTGTGTCTTCGCACTGTGGCGGACGTGAAGCCTACCCTGGCCTCACTCTGGGCCCCCGCCGTAACCCTTGTGACCAGCTGTTGTCACCGTCGGCCTGGGGCGAGTCATGTTCCTCCATGACCCTCCAGAGATGGAAAGAGAAAAAGAGGATGGAGTACAGTGTTGAAGGTGGCTGGCTGGCTGGTCGTCGCTTCACCCACTGGGGGCGCGGACACCTCACACACACACACACACACACACACACACACACACACACACACACACATACGCCTGCGCCTTCTCATGACCCACTCGTGGTGGTGGCAGTGGTGGTGTCAGGTCACTCTCTTGACCTATATCCTCTTCGAGAATACGCTGGGCGCGTATTGCCGACCGCTGGTTGACTGAACAGGGGTAGACGAGAATGATACACCCAAACACTGCTGCCTCCAGCCTGTGGCTTCGCTGCAGGCCAAGTGTCGTGTTGTCTGCGTCCCTTGGGTGTATCCTGTGTATGTTCCTGCCTCACCTTTTTACCAACTGGCAGGTGTGTTTGTGTGTGTGTGTGTGTGTGTGTGTGTGTGTGTGTGTGTGTGTGTGTTGGCCTATTGTCACTCCCGGCCGTTCATCCTCCCTTCGGGGGCTGGTCGACAAATGGGTACCTTGCTTAGGCTGGCGTGTGTGTGTGTGTGTGTGTGTGTGTGTGTGTGTGTGTGTGTGTGTGTGTGTGTGTGTGTGTGTCCGCTCTTGCACCCGGCCCTATTGTCGTTCCCCTCTCCAGTGCTCCGAGCAGCAGCACCTCCTCCTCCGCCACGTTCCAATGTGTGTCGACTCCCTCACCCCGCACTGTCTCTGGTGATGTGGTCCACTCCCCTCCCGGCGTTCTTGCACCTGGCGCTTGTGTTTGGTGATCTCTTGCCCCACTCCCTTGCTCTGGGTTCGAATCCTCGTGTCCTTTCCATTCTCCGACTGGGGATGAGTAAAGTGAATAGCGCACGTCATCCCCCGTCTACCTTTAGTGCCGTTTAATGGCGATTCTCTCTCTCTCTCTCTCTCTCTCTCTCTCTCTCTCTCTCTCTCTCTCTCTCTCTCTCTCTCTCTCTCTCTCTCTCTCTCTCTCTCTCTCTATCTATCTATCTATCTATCTATCTATCTATCTATATTTATCTCTATCTATCTATCTATATCTATCTATCTATCTATTTGTGTGTGTATATATATATGTATATACACTTAATGTATATTATCATCAACACACATGTGCTCGACACATGTAGTGAGAGAAACTGTAGAAGCATTGCACTCTATCCATGCATTGCCTGAGGCCCTCGCCTCTTAACATGGGGTGTGTGCTCTCTCCAAATATCTCCTCAGTTGTACTCGGCACTTGTGATGGTAGCAGTTGGGACTTTGTTTTACATCGGAGGCTCCAGTCACGGACAAAAATCCACATCAAAGCCAGGCCCTGATTGAAATACAAAGAGGTTAATGCAAGGGAACAGGAAGAGACGAGGAATATTATTTACGAATTTGGGGGAAGTGAAAAATCTGTCTTTCAAAAAGTTCGTGGTCATGGTTATTGGGAAAGACATGAGAAGGTGCAGAGTTCTAAAGCTTCGAGGTGTAGGGGGAAAGAAAGAGTTATCAAAACGGCCCACCCTTGAGTTGCCAACGGCCACACAGTATTCACGTGACGCAGCAGATAGCCGAGTACTGCCTTCTCTCAGGAGGAAAAGCCAAAGTAATACCTGTAGAAGAGGGAAAGTGAACCAACATTGTGGCATAAGGCAAGTGGGTCAAGTTTTAAAGTTAGCCTGGGACAGTTTATAAGTCGGAACACATTCGACTCATCTCTCAGGTAAGAATGCGGAGTTGGAACCTCCCCAGATGTGAGAGCAGTACTTCATACAAGCGCAGATCAATCCTTTGTATAAACGTAGCAACGGTTTCCCTTCCCTTTCCCTTGACATCTGTTCCCTTTGCCATAACGTGTGTGTGTGTGTGTGTGTGTCTTTGTTCGTCACTCATGAGTCCGTCTGGACTCCAATCTTCTTCACGCCACAATGGTTTCACAGTTGCCTCTGATTTCCCAACACATAATGGAGTGTATTCAGAGCAACTTCCTCAGAGTATGACACCTGGCGTCTCCTTTACCTGAACTTCCGTTGATGTGTCCCGTCTCCCGAAGGCGCTCGTGTTGGGAGAGACACAAACTGGTGTGTGTGCAACACAAGCCCTTTCGAGTACTCCCACTCCCTCGCCCTCCTGTGGATGCCGGGCGGCCATTCGCTTCGGAGGAGTCAGGAGCACAAATTATTAGCTTGTTTGTTCCATCTCTGCCGTGTCGGTCGACGTAAGCACGGCCGGTCGAGCGGGAAGGTTCAAACGGCGGGTGTTGTGTTAGCCTGCCTGCAGACCCGCCTGCCAGCGCCAGCTTTTGGGGGAAGGGATGGCGGTGGTGGGGGAGGGGAGAGGTATTGTCAGCAACTCGGAGTGACAGCCAGCAGTAGCGGGAGGGGAGGCATGATAGTCAGGAGGGGCGAAGGAAACGCTAGCGACTTGGAAGGCCATTGGTGGGAGGACCAGAGGAGACTACTGGGGCCAGTTGGTGGGGGAACCAAAAGAGACCACTAGGGCCAGTGGTGGGGAGACCAGAGGAGACCACTGGGTCTAGTGATGGGAAACCACTGGGGACAGTTAGTTTGGGGGAGCAGAGGGAAGGCGACGGGTGTACGCGGAGGACGACCACGGCCATGACGACTGGAGAGATGCGTGGGCGAACTGTTGGCAGGGAGGAGAACACGGCGACCATCGGGGGACTGCTGTACGGGCATCGAACGCGTGGCTTCATGATGCTAGGAAGCAGGGCGGCCACGACATTGATGCAAGCCCGCCACGCAGCCCACCTCTCTCTCTC
>NC_092226.1:68480290-68600290 GCF_036320965.1 Panulirus ornatus | reverse complement strand
CTGGTTTAAAGATCGTACCGTCGTGCTCAAAGTTCATAAGGTCGTCTTCAACGTGGTCGTACCGTCGTGCTCAAAGTTCATTAGGTCGTCTTCAAAGTGGTCGTACCGTCGTGCTCAAAGTTCATCAAAGTGTACGTACCGTCGTGCTCAAAATTACGTACCGTCATCTTCGTGGGCTGTACCATCTTGCTCAGAAAGTCGTACCGTAGTCCTCGAGGGCTGTACCGTATGGTCAAAATGCGTACCGTCGCCCTCGAGAGATAAGAGATATGGAACACTCGTAAATAGGAAATCTCGCGTAGGATTTTCAAGGATTTCTAACAAGGCAGTTGAATGGGGAGGTGACTGATAGTGGAGTTTTAAGTTGAACGTGGCATGATGGCACCGTAGACTTCCATACACAGTCGACGTGAAAGTCTGGCAAGGTACAGGACGTGTGTGTGTGTGTGTGTGTGTGTTTGTGTAAACATAACACCGTGCGTCACAGAGAAGGAATGTGTTGCGTGGTACCTCCTAGAGGATGGCGTGGTACCTCCTAGAGGATGGCGTGGTACCTCCCGGAGGATGGCGTGGTAGCCTTCCTGGAGGATGGCGTGGGGAAACTCCCTGGAGGATGATGTGAGGGGTAGGCGTGGTACCACCCTCGAGGATGGCGTGGTGGCGGCGTGGTAGCCTCCCTGGAAGATGGCGTGGGGTCTGAACGAGACAGTGTTGGCCATGGTCGTCCCGGAGACTCAGCCCAGGGCTCGCCTACCTGGCCCATTACGTACGTTACTATGGTGATCACTCTTGCTCTCATCACCATCATATTTCCCCTCACTCATATACATTATAAATATGTGTGTGTGTCTGTGTGTGTGTGTGTTTATACCTTTCAATTCATCGTGGACGCGAGAGACAGATATTTAGCTCCGTGTTTTTAAGTAGCAAGGCACCACGAAACAGTTGTCCACACTGTAAAGGAACTTAGGTGTTACTTGTTACTGGGTAGTTGACGTGATTTGGTGGTTGGTAATTACCGAGGTCTGGTTAAACACTTGGATTATCTTCACGGGTTCGTTTGGGTAGGATATGACGGGGACGCCTGTGTCTTCCTCCTCATGACGGTGCCACACACATGTCTTCCTCCTCATGACGGTGCCACACACCTGTCTTCCTCCTCATGACAGTGCTACACACATGTCTTCCTCCTCATGACGGTGCTACACACATGTCTTGCTCCACATGACGGTGCCACACACCTGTCTTCCTCCTCATGACGGTGCCACACACCTGTCTTCCTCCTCATGACGGTGCTACACACATGTCTACCTCCTTATGACAGTGCTACACACATGTCTTCCTCCTCATGACGGTGCTACACACATGTCTTCCTCCTCATGACGGTGCTACACACATGTCATCCTCCTCATGACGGTGCTACACACATGTCTTCCTCCTCATGACTATGTTACACACCTCTCTTCCTCCTGACGATGCTACACTCTTGTCTTCCTCCTCATGACTATGTTACACACCTCTCTTCCTCATCATAACGATGCTTCACCCCTGTCTTCCTCCTCATGATGCCACAATCCTTCCTTCCTCCTCATGTCGCTGCTACACGTCGTTAGCACCACGGTATATATTCCACGTACGACACCCTCCCGTGGATGAGGGGATGGGTCGGGCGGTCAGCTGGCCTCATTGTTTACCAGGGTGTCCCACACCCCACTGAGAGGATGGGTCAACGCACCGGGGATCTGGGGGCAGTTGAATGTTTATGGCGAGGAGAAGGACGATGGCAAACCTTCACCGTGTCCTCCTCTGACGTATTTATGAAGAAAAAAAACCAGAAAATTGTTTTTCTTTTGTGATATGTTCCTCACAACTGCATCATGCTTTAGTGAACCACTTTCTGTTCTGTAGCTCTTGGTTTATTTCTGCTTCTCTCTCTGTAGCTCTTGGTTAATATTTGCTTCTCTCTCTCTGTAGCTCTTGGTTTATATCTGCTTCTCTCTCTGTAGCTCTTGGTTTATATCTGCTTCTCTCTCTGGAGCTCTTGGTTTATATTTGCTTCTCACTGTAGCTCTTGGTTTATATTTGCTTCTCTCTTTGTAGCTCTTGGTTTATATCTGCTTCTCTCTCTGCAGCTCTTGGTTTATATTTGCTTCTCTCTCTGTAGCTCTTGGTTTATATCTGCTTCACTCTCTGTAGCTCTGGTTTATATCAATTTCTCTCTCTGTAGCTCTGGTTTATATCTGCTTCTCTCTCTCTCTCTCTGTGCTCTTGGTTTATATCTGCTTCGCTTTCTATGGCTCTGGTTTATAGCTGCTTTGCTTTCTGTAGCTCTGGTTTATATCGGCTTCTCTCTCTCTGTAGCTCTGGTTTATATCTGCTTCGCTTTCTTTTACTTTCTGTTTCACAATTTACTGCAGGCTGGGTGTGTGATGTCAGCTAGGCTGTTGCACATTGCAGTTACCCATTGTTCTGCTGTTGCGTTTTCTTTATCATTTTGTCTCGCTGCTCTTTTTTTTGTGTGTGTGTATTTTCTATGCACCATCAGCTGTTCCTTCTCGCGTTACTAGCTATAGTCTCTTTTTTTTTCTCCCCCACATTCTTTCATCTCTTTTAGTCTGCATTTCTTTCCTTTCCTCTTCTCATTCCTTCCTTCCTTATGCTCTCTGACATTGTGTTTCTGTGTCTTTCAGCTTTATTGTCTACCCTCAGTTGTATCTTTCAGTCCCTTGCTTTTCTCTCTTTTCCTCCCATGTTTGTGTTCTCCTCTTATCTTCCTGCCTCCCTCGTTCGCTCCATCTCTCTGGTATTCCTTCCTGCTTCCCATATTCATTCCATCTTCCCAAGTATTCCTTCCTGGTAAACTCTATGTAACATTTCCACCCTCAACAAATGCATCCTAGAAATATGCTTCCATTCTTTTCCTTACGTTTGCTTCACATTTTTCCACCCAGCTCTCCATATTCCCCACAAGTTTCCTCCCCTCTAGGCTTTATCCCCTCCCGTCCCTTCCTCCCCACTCCCCTTCACCTGCCTCTTGTGCCTCCCCATTCCCATGGCCAGTGGCCTCACACCCACTCCTGCCCCTTTGCGCCTCTCCGCTCTTCCTTCTCTTGCCTCCTCCCCATTCTCAATCCAGTGGGGAACCCTTGGTCTCAGCTTTCCTCCCACTCCCTACCCCATCCTCCCTGTCGGATCCTTATGGTGGGAGGGGAGGAGGAGGAGGAGGAGGAGGAGGAGGAGGGGGGGGAGGAGGAGGAGGAGGGAAATCTCCGTAGTGGGGCCCTGGGAAATGATGAGGGGAGTGGGGCCCCCGCCTTCCCACTAGCGTTATTAGGCCCCCCTCATGGGTTTCCCCACTTTGACATTTCTCTCTCTCTCTCTCTCTCTCTCTCTCTCTCTCTCTCTCTCTCTCTCTCTCTCTCTCTCTCTCTCTCTCTCTCTCTCTCTCTCTCTCCCGCAGTGGGTTTTCTCGACACTTCTCCCCCGTGTCATATTCCGCCGGCTCCGGCAGTTCCCTTCTACCACCACCTGCTTTCGGTACGGCTCTGTTCCCTCTCCCACCTCGGGCGCTGATGGGCCTCGCTCCAGCAGGAGACGGAGATGAGGAGCCTTCCTTTCGCGGCGACCAGCATGCTGGGCGTGAGGAAGGGAGACGGAGCGGTGTGGCAGGTGGATGTGGTAGCCAGGTCAGGTGTGTGGTAGACGCCCGGTATCTGCATCAACCACGGCTCATGGTTCCTGGTGGAACTGAAGGAGATTAAGGACCTACGTACCACTAGTCATGGCGGGGCCTAGCTTACCCTTCACCTGGAAGGAGTGCTCCCCAATTTCCCTCCAGCCATGATGCATACCGATGTACACACAGTACTTGTAGTCAATGCATGTATGATTGTCTCTTGTTGTCATTTAGCTCTGGCATGTCCCTCCTTCCTCTCCTTAGCAGAGAGACGCTGTTGTGAAGATAAGAAGAAAAAATAATGTACACAGGGGAAATATAGCATCACATACACATTGGTGATGAAAGGAAAGACCCGGTGCATCGTAATCAATACAGGAAGATTGTGCCTATCATTACGACAGACTGGGTAGTTTCATGCAAACCAGCTCCACTGAGGAGATGATGCTGTAGGAGACACGCAGAGAAGGTAACTTGACTGTCTGGGACCTACGTCCGGGCAGCCAGGTGGTACCAACATTTATAAGCAGCATCGATGCCAAGCTGCAGCTTCAAACAGTCCGGTAAACTGGCTTTCAGCAAGAGGGCGTGGACGCTGACTGTGTTACGGGTTAGAAAACAGCCGCCGATGAGAATTAGCGGAAGATGTGTAGGTAAGCTGTGGTAACATTGATGAGGTACTCGGAGCCGGGGAGTTCCAGAGTTTAGCGGCGGAAGGGAAGAAGTAGACACGTGATGATCGGCCAGTCCTGGAGTTGCCAGCACTCATAGGAGGTGTTTTGGACGTGTATTGGCCTATCGGAAGCTGGATTGACCTACCAAGAGGAAGAGGTAGGCGAGGAGGTGCTATCTCGTCAGAGCAAGTACACGGAGTCCTATTTGTAAGAAAGAGTGTGTGTGTGTGTGTGAGAGAGCGAAGACAAAAAGGGGGGGGTCCACACTGACAGAATGGGAGCTCATAAGACAAATTGTTTTCGACAGAACTCTGTCGAGAAAGATGAAAGAGTAGCATCCTCTTCCCTTCCCCCTCTCACCCATTCCCCTCCCCCCTGAGACGTGTGACCAGTAGACCTACTCCACACGAGGGTGGGTTAGTCCTCCCTGAACACCTCCCTTTAAGAGAGACGTCATTCCCGGTCTGGAAGCAAGACTTCCCTCGAGTTCCTGGAGCCCAAACTCTCCCGCCATTTCTGTGATCCGGAGTTTCCCCCCGGGAAAGGGTCAGATGGGTTTGGAGTTTTGGTTGGCACGTTTGTCACTTAATAGATATTGAAATGTGGCACGGCGATGAGGAAAAAAGAATCACCTTCCCCACTTCCCAAAGCTGGCACAGTTTTCCACACCCCAGGCGCGTCGGAGCATCCTGCCTAATTGTGTTTGTGGAAGGGACGAGTTGATCAGGGGGGAGTGATAAATGACCGGTGCTGCGGCGCCTCTCGTTTGAGCTGACGACGACAGGTGACGCTGATGGGGCTCCGCTGACGGTGTGGGGGGGTGGAGGAGGGATGCTGCTGCTCTCTCTCTCTCTCTCTCTCTCTCTCTCTCTCTCTCTCTCTCTCTCTCTCTCTCTCTCTCTCTCTCTCTCTCTCTCGCTCGCTTGATGCTGATGGCTCTCGCTGACGCTGGGCTGCGCTCCATCCTCTCGGCTTCCTCGATGCAGAATTATGAGGGGGAGATCATAACAGACGCCGAGGGTGGCTGAGAGAGAGAGAGAGAGAGAGAGAGAGAGAGAGAGAGAGAGAGAGAGAGAGAGAGAGGTGGGGAGGTAGGGAGGGAGGGATGATGAGCAAGTGCTGAAGTGGGTGAGGAGAGAAGAGGTGAGGAGATGCCCCAAGGATGTAGGGAGACCCGGGGTGCGACGGGGGACCGGGGAGGATGAAGGGAAATTGAGGGGTGTGGGAGGGAACGTCGGTCCCTACAGAAAGGGCAGGGAGGACGCGACGTGAGGGTGTGTGTGTGTGTGTGTGTGTGTGTGGAGGAGGAGGAGGAGGACACGAGTATACAGCGACTGGGGGAAAACAAAGTGGAGATTGATGCTTCGATTCTCTTGACGCGAGTGTCGAAGTCACGACGACGACCCGGAGGAAAGTGAGTGGGGTTTTGTGACCTGAAGGAGGAGGCGGTGGGTGGGTGCGTGCTGCGTCTGGCGGAGCGAGGGGCTAGCTCCGCTGTAGCGGGGCCTAGAGAGAGTGTGTGTGTGTGTCTGTGTGTCTCTAGGCATATCCTCTTGAGCAGGGAGAAGGGCTACCGGCGTGAAATATTTACCAGTGAAGCCGGTAAATATTTACCGTTGCAGGGAAGTCCGGTTGTGGAAGATGGCGGAGGAGAAGAGGAAGGAGCTTGGAGTGGTGGTGGTGGGGGTGAGGGAGGGTGAGGCAGGTGACGTGGTGGAGGCGGAGTTGATTAATGCACCGGGAGGGCGGGCTACACGGAGGAGCACCACCGAGCCTGAGAGATGATAACCAGGGGAAGGGAGGAAGAGGAGAAGAAAGTGGGGGGGAGTGTAAAAGATGCGAGAGGCAGTACAAAACCTGAACGGAGATCCCCCTAAAGAGAATGGGGGGTTCGAGTTGAACCCCCCATTTTTCTCCCCCCCCCGCCTGGGATGTGTGTATGGGGGGAGGGGAGAAGAAGTGCGTCTTGCCCCGTCTGGGGAAGTGGAGGAGCTCATGAAGAACGAGTGGGAGGAGGAGGAGGAGTAGACGGGTGAGGAGGCTAGGGGTGAGGCATGAGGTTGGAGAGGGAGAGGAGAGTGCCTGGGCTGAGGGGCGCTGTGATATGTCTCCGACGGAAGATTTAAGTACTCGGAGTAATTTATGTAAATAAATAGCGAATGAAGGGAAAAAAAAAACATGGGATCTAATGGACGGGAGGCGGGGATGGGTGTGGGGGGGGGGATTAGGTCGTAGGAAAGGGGAGGGAGGCGAGATGGGAGCTAGGATGGAATGGTGAGATGGGAGGGTATGAGGTGGCTAGGCATGGGATGGGATGGGAAAGGCATGGCAGTAGGAAGAGGAAGGGACAGAAGTGGGATCTTCAGGGGCGAAGGGGGGAAGTGGGGAGATATAAGGAGAAGGAGGAGCAGCAGGACGACTCCTGCAGCAGGGGGGGATGACAGTGGGTCGTTGTGGGAACTGGCGGGGGAGGAAAACACTGGGAAGAGATTGCCAGATGATCACATTATGGAAGGAGAGAGAGAGAGAGAGAGAGAGAGAGAGAGAGAGAGAGAGAGAGAGAGAGAGAGAGAGAGAGAGAGAGAGAGAGGCAGGCTAAAGCGAAGGAGGAACTGACATCTAAGATGGGTACTGGTTTGCGGATTGTAGGATACACGAGAGAATAGAAGGCAAGAGATGAGGGAGAAAAGGAGGTAGGGCAAGGGGGGAAAAAACGAGTGTATTTTGTTGTGGGGAGAGGGGGAGTGGGAGCCGTACACAAGGGAGATAAGAGAAGGGAGAGATAAGAGGAAAAGGAGGGAAGAGAGTGGGGGAGGGGGTGGGGGAGATAAGGAAGAGAAAAAAAAAGAGGGTTGGATGAGAGATGAAGAGTGGGAGGGGGAGGTATGTCGTGGGGTGAGGGGGGATTGACTCTCATGTATAGATACAAGTTTATGGCTTTAATATTTTTTTTTTCTCTCCCTCTACTTACGATACGAAAAGAAAAGCTGGCCGTAAAAGGGTCGTAACACACAGGCGACTGGAAGGGGAGAAGAGAAGGAGGAGGTTGGGTTGGGGGAGGTAGGTTAAGGTAGAAGCGCTCAGTTGGTTTTGTTTACCTGCATTCTCGCCTTGTTTATTGCCTCATCTTAGTACGTACTGGATGTGGGAGATATTTTTTTTTTTATCTATTTTCCAACTTGACCTTCCTTGTTTGTATCGTTCGTGGATTTGGTCGCTCCATATTTGTATAGTTGATGGGTTTGGTCGCTCCTTATTGGTGTAGTTGATGGGTTTGGTCGCCCCGCATTTTCACAGTTAATGGGATCGGTCGTTTCTTATTTCATGGTTGATGAATTTGGTAGTTCCTTATTTGTATAGTTGATGGGATTGGTCGCTCCTTATTTTCACAGTTAATGGGATTGGTCGCTCCTTATTTTCACAGTTAATAGGATTGGTCGTTCCTTATTTTCATAGTTGATGGATTTGGTAGTTTCTTATATGTATAGTTGATGGGATTGGCAGTTCCTTATTTGTGTAGTTGATAATAGGTTTAGTGGTTTCGTATTTGTATTGTTGATGTGTTGATTGAAAACCTTTCTTATTACTGATTTGTTGTTCGGTTCATTGCTGTTGAAAGATAATACGTACTGCTTATTTCGTGGCCCCATAACCAGAGAGAGAGAGAGAGAGAGAGAGAGAGAGATTGGGCGCTTCGGTGATGGTCGAACCCGGGGGAACCCGGTTTCAGAAAATCAGTTAATATTTGGATCTGCTTCCTCCTCCATCCACCCGGTGAGCCAAGATATCCTGCAGCAGTTAAGTGGTTCGATATTTGGACTTGGTTCCCCACCCTCAACCCCCCCTCATCCACAGAGACTTAAGTAGGGCCCTCCCGGGGGAAGGGGCTGGGGTTATGAATGAAACAATACCGGTGTCTCGTTCGTATGGATACACGCATTCGTTTCGGGAGTAGTGGAGGTAGGAAGGCTGAGGGATCGTTGTTCATATAGTAGCCGTGTCTTGCATACCTGACGGAGACACTGTAGAGGAAATGCGCGCAGATGAACGCCTTCTAACGCCAGAGTGCCCGCCGCCCGCCCATCTTGATTTCTACAGTGTGTTGATGTTATTTCCGTGGCCTAGTTTCGCTGAGGGTTAGACTCGGGAGCCTATGATGGCGAGGAAAGGGCGCGTTCAGACGAGAAGGTAGTGCAATGGTAGACGGAGGCCGGAGCTTTGACAGTACTGGGTATTGTAATGCTTTGATGGATGGGATCTTGTATTAGTGTTAGGTGAGTGTGTGTGTGTCGCTCACGGGGATGGAGCAGCCTTGCTGGTGTTGCATAACGGGAAGGTGGGGGGAGGACTTTGTGTTGACAGTGTGAGATGTGTGGACAGTATTTCCCCAAACGGGAGGAGAATGTCTCTTGGGAGACTCCTTTGTGTTGAGACACGGTGTTGGCTGCCTATGCTTATTCATAGAACAGAAGTGTTGTCTGGTGGGGTGGTTGGTTGGCAGCCCTGGGAGGAAGATGCGCATCTGGTCTCCAAGTTCCTGGAGGAGGGAGGCTGCCCCTCGACCAAGTCGCACGGCTATGAGATGCCTCGCGAGGATGTACGCATGTGTGTATATGTGTTTGTGTGTGTGTGTGTGTGTGTGTGTGTAGGAGAGAGAGGCAGATCGTGAGTGCGATGATTTGGTAATGTTTTTATTTGCTCACAGTTACTCATCGGATGCAGTGCACGTCCGTTGTATTACTGTATGATTGTTGAAATGATGTATTTGTCGACACTCGAAAGTAAAGCAGATGTGACGCGTTTGTTGTGAGCTCGAGATGTTCTGTGCACGTCAGGACTTGGGGCTATAGGTGTTTGTTAGGAGTGGGGCTACTGGTGTTTGTTGGGGGCTGGGGGCTACAGGTGTCTGTCGGGGGTCGGATGCTACAATTGTCTGTCGGGGGTATGAGCTGTAAGTATGTCCTTGGGAGCTACATGTCGCAATGATAGTGTCTAGTAACGTAACCTTTAGCGAAAAGGACTTTCAAGACAGAAAGGATGGGTGGGGAGGGGAGAATATTTATCATTTTCGAGACGTTAATTCTCTCACAAGTTGATCATTGCTGTATTCTGACATCGCCTTTGCTGCTAGGCAGGCGAAATTGCAGAATTGAGAAAGCGTTCACAGATGTGAATAACTGTGACCCGTTGACATCACTGACTGCCTGTACTTCCAGGAGTGCAGACTAGGGAGACATATATTATCATCCATCCCTAGAAAATCTCAAACGTCTTGAGCCCCAACACTTAACATCATGGAGGACTTTGCAAAATACGACCTCTAAAAATCCAAAGGTGCAACATGCACGAAGAGGGAGAACTCCTCAGACACCCAGGGGGCCCCAGGACTTTCCAACGCCTTGTCTACCCCATCATCAGAAGCATTGTGGATTGCACAGTGTAATACAATAGTGTACCAGGCCAGCCAGGGGAGGGTACGTGGGCCTGCAGGCTACAGCTTCCAATAGCTGGGTCGACAGACGACCCCAACCCTAGCACCCTGGATCAAGCCTTAGTTGTTGGGAAGTAGAAGACCCCGGAAATCTTCACCCGGGCTACTTTTGAGGGGGAGGCTAGGGCTACAAGTATGTCGGATTTTGGGCTACATGTCGATAGTTGGGGCTACATATAGAGGGCTAGAGCTACGTGTTGGGGGCTGAAGCAACGTGTCGAGGATTGGGGCTCTTGTGTGTCGAGAAGCTGAGGGCTACGTGTCGAGGGGAGGCTGGGACTACGTGCCGGGGGCTGGGGCTACATGTCTGAGGCTGGGGTAACGTGTCGCGGGGCTAGGGCCGCATGACGGGGACTAGGACGACGTGTCTAGGGCTGAAGCTAGGGCTACGGGCTGGGGCAACGTATTAGGGAGTCTAGGGCAACAAGTCTAGGACTGGGGCTACTACGTGCTGGAGTAGTGGGGACTAGAGCCATGTGTCGGGGCCCTGAGGGTCTACAAGTGCCAAACAAGCGCGAGGCACATCGCCTTGTTAGGCTGGCGGCGTCATTATCCCGGCACGCCATTCCCGCCGCTCGGGTCCCCCAGCCGTAAGGGCGAGGCTGGTCTCCGCCGCCACCCGCGTAATTGTACCGCGAGTGTATTTGGGAATGAAGTTCAAATCGACGTAAAGCGTTCCAGAGTGGCTTTACTTTGGGGGGGGTCGCCGGCAGCCACTCCCCGCCCCTCCTTGCTGTAGACGGTGGGTAAGGCCGCCACGGAAAATGGCGATCAAGTATGAAATATATATATATATATATATATATATATATATATATATATATATATATATATATATATATATATATATGTGTGTGTGTGTGTGTGTGTTTTATTTATTTGCAGGTGGAACGCCGTCTTCCTTGTTCTCATTCACTACTGAGGATTTTTTTGAACTTATTTTCTCCTCTTATAATTTCGTTTTCCCTTCTCAATGTCGGCCATTAACTGCTTTTAACGATCGTGCCAGCCCTTATATATATAATAGATTCTTTTCTCAGACATTATTCAGGTAGGGGAGGGGTCAAAGTTCATGAACTCACGTCAGGTATTCCCTTTGCTCGTCCCTTAACCCCCTCCGTTTTCTTTCATAGCGAAGAATTATTCGTTTTCTTTCATTATTGTCGTCTGAAATTCTCTCTCTCTCTCTCTCTCTCTCTCTCTCTCTCTCTCTCTCTCTCTCTCTCTCTCACTCTCTCTCTCTCTCTCTCTCTGTAAATCCTCCCAATTTCCTTATTCTCCTTCCTCTGTACCCTGTTCCTCACACTTCTTTTTTTTCTTTTATTTTATTTTGTACCTTCCCCCATCCTTCCTATTCCTTGATTCCCGTTCTTTCATCCCGTGTTGACATCACCCGGGAGCCAGCTAAGACCTGACGTCTCACTGGCCGCCGCCTTACCCCCCTTGACATCACCCGCCTCCTCCGCCTCCTCCTCTCTTTTCCCTCCTCGGCTTCGCTCTTCCCTCTCTCCGCCCGTACCCGTGTGTCCTTCCTCCCCACACCCAGCAGCAGCACGTTCACCTTCCCTCTTTACCGGCAAGCGTGGCCTCCGGGCGTTGCATGTCTGCCTCGCGTAATCATAAAGGAAGACGCGTTATCACTGGATAAATCTGGTCGTGTTGCCGCTTCGGGCCCGGAAGACGCTATCACACACACACACACACACACACACACACACACACATCCCGCCCGGTAATGATTGACATTTGGAGTTTTTACAATTACTGATGATAGTCCATGGTCAGAGGATTTTAATCATAGATTACCCTACATGCCAAAGATGATTTAAGAAGACAGGAAAAAAAAATGTTACTTCCTTTGCTCATACGTTGGAGTGAGTTTGTTAGCCCGCTGGAGATGCGCTAGGAGAGGAGGGGTGATGGGAGAGTTCCTAGGAGCTCAGAACGGTTGCTAGGTTTGAGAGGTTGTGTGTGTGTGTGTGGGATGGATGGGGGTGGGAGGGGTTGAGTTGCTAGGTTTCAGAGTTTGGAGGAGAGTTGCTAGGTTTGAGAGGTTAGTGGGAGAGTTGCTTGGTTTGAGAGGTTAGTGGGAGAGTTGCTAGGTTTGAGAGGTTAGTGGGAGAGTTGCTAGGTTTGAGAGGTTAGTGGGAGAGTTGCTAGGTTTGAGAGGTTGGTGGGAGAGTAGCTAGGTTTGAGAGGTTAGTGGGAGAGTTGCTAGGCTTGAGAGGTTGGTGGGAGAGAGTTGCCAGGATTGAGAGGTTGGTGGGAGAGTTGCTAGGTTTGAGAGGTTGGTGGGAGAGAGTTGCCAGGATTGAGAGGTTGGTAGGAGAGTTGCTAGGTTTGAGAGGTTGGTGGAAGAGTTGCTAGGTTTGAGAGGTTAGTGGGAGAGTTGCTAGGTTTGAGAGGTTGGTGGAAGAGTTGCTAGGTCTGAGACATACAGATGGAGAGTTGCTAGGTTTGAGAGGTTGGTGGGAGAGTTGCCAGGATTGAGAGGTTGGTGGGAGAGAGTTACTAGGTTTGAGAGGTTGGTGGGAGAGTTGCTAGGTTTCAGAATATCACCGCATGTCCTAGGGCGTGGAGGTGGAGGTCCGCCATGTGTTCCACACAGTGGAAGGTCACGCTGTACTTACTGATAACTACTTTCTTAATGATAACTACGACCTTACGTCACACATGACTGTCTTGTCATCCATAGACACGTGTATATGCGTGGTAGTTCCCCCCCACGTTAGGTCATAGAGTTCAGCGAAGGTCACGTAATGCGCTCTAAAGGGCAATGAACCTTTTATCATAAGTCAGTACCTATGTGAGGTATGCTGAAGTAATCCTACTTGTTCTTCGTTGTAAGGTGGTGACGTAGTGGAGATAAGAAATGATAACTGATAAGAGCAGGGACGTGGGTTAATGTCTTCGGGTCCGCCTATATGTAGCTGATTCACTGGCCTGAGTTAAGCTGTGTAGTGCAGTAGGTATGTTGAGACAAGTCTCCCCTGCAGTAACTAGACCTGTTCAGCTGGGCTGATAGGCGGAGGAAAAGTGTATAAGGTTATGTATGATGGGAAGTGATGTGTGGGATGGGACGGTAGTGTGGCAGGGTCAGCCTGGCCTCCAGGACGGTAGTGTGGCAGGGTCAGCCCGGCCTCCGGGACGGTAGTGTGGCAGGGTCAGCCTGGCCTCCAGGACGGTAGTGTGGCAGGGTCAGCCTGGCCTCCAGGACGGTAGTGTGGCAGGGTCAGCCTGGCCTCCAGGACGGTAGTGTGGCAGGGTCAGCCTGGCCTCCAGGACGGTAGTGTGGCAGGGTCAGCCTGGCCTCCAGGACGGTAGTGTGGCAGGGTCAGCCTGGCCTCCAGGACGGTAGTGTGGCAGGGTCAGCCTGGCCTCCAGGACGGTAGTGTGGCAGGGTCAGCCTGGCCTCCAGGACGGTAGTGTGCAGGGTCAGCCTGGCCTCCAGGACGGTAGTGTGGCAGGGTCAGCCTGGCCTCCAGGACGGTAGTGTGGCAGGGTCAGCCTGGCCTCCAGGACGGTAGTGTGGCAGAGTCAGCCTGGCCTCCAGGACGGTAGTGTGGCAGGGTCAGCCTGGCCTCCAGGACGGTAGTGTGGCAGGGTCAGCCTGACCTCCAGGACGGTAGTGTAGCAGGGTCAGCCTGGCCTCCAGGACGGTAGTGTGGCAGGGTCAGCCTGGCCTCCAGAACGGTAGTGTGGCAGGGTCAGCCTGGCCTCCAGGACGGTAGTGTGGCAGGGTCAGCCTGGCCTCCAGGACGGTAGTGTGGCAGGGTCAGCCTGGCCTCCAGAACGGTAGTGTGGCAGGGTCAGCCTGGCCTCCAGGACGGTAGTGTGGCAGGGTCAGCCTGGCCTCCAGGACGGTAGTGTGGCAGGGTCAGCCTGGCCTCCGGGACCTCCATAAAAACCTGGTTCCTCTTGGCCAGCCAGGCAGATCTCATTTCAGATTCCATTTAGTAATTTCTTCGTTAGGAGGTCTTGCTCTTCCCTGGAGACACTCTTCACTTTAAGGCTGTCAGCCTCCTCCTCACTGTATATATATATATATATATATATATATATATATATATATATATATATATATATATATATATCCTCACTAATGGCTCCCTATAACAGATAACTTCCCCTTAGGTCGTGGGGGCTATATAGGCCTGAGGGCTGCGGCTGTAGGGGATGAAGGACCTCACCAGAGCCACTCGCTGATGTTTATCGCTTCCTCGTTTTTTTTTTCCTAAGATCCCCATTTTTTTTCTCTCTTTTTTTTTTTTTTTACCCTCGATAGCCCTTGCAGCATATTATTTCCTCACCCTATTTACTGTTGCATCTTCTCACCGACGTCGGAGTTGAGGTTAGATGGAAGATCCGCTAAGGATTCCATGGGTTCGGTTACTTGCAAGCGAGGGGGATTGCATCGGCCTACAAGGGGACCTAGACAATCTTCTAAAGTTGGTGTGGCTCGTGATGAAATTCAACCCGAGTAAATATAATGAGGATAGGGACAGAGTGAATGAAAAATCTCAATAGGATTATTATCTAGCTGGAAACTGAGCCTCAGCATTCCATATGTGAGGGATTTGGGAGTTCACATATCAGCCCTCACTCGTCGCCAGAGTCCAACATTAGAAGGATAGTAAAAGGAGACAAACTGTCTACTGGCATATATTAGAATGTCTTCCATGTAAGTGGATATAAGAAATATGTAGGAAACTGAGAAATATGTAGGAAACTGTTCATATCCTACGTAAGGTCAAAGCTAAAATGTGCTTTTTCAAATTTGGTTATCGCCCCTAAAGAGGCATTTTATTAGAGCTAATAGAGATGGTCTAGAGGAGGGCAACAAAGATGATACCAGAATTAAGACAGCTGGGGATGCAAGGGAAAGTATTGGGGCTTTAGACATAACTACCTTGAAAGATAGAAGAGCGATGGGTGACCAGATGAAAACCTTTAAGTTTTTGAAAAAAATTCGAACAGTAAACAGATCTTTGTGAGATGTAGGGTAAGAGCAACCAGAGGACATGACGTGAAATTAAGCAAGACACTCGTTAAAAGGAAGTGAAGACGTACTTCTATAGTATAGTGATGATGGGTGAATGGAATAGAGTAACAGAGAATGTGGCTAATGCAGACACCATACATAGATTTTTAAGAAGTTGCTTGAGGGTTGAGATTGTCCAAGAGAAGGGGGGGGGAGGGCCCCACCACGAGTGTAACACCCTCCTCCCTGTGGTGCAGCAGAGTACGAATAGGTGATCACAAAGACGTAACAACTACACTATGAAGCTTGTGTGGTGAGGTAGTGAGTAGATGTTTACTTAACCCCCCTTCATCACGACGGTATACGACCCTTGAACACGGCGGTACGACCCTAGAAGGTGACGGGACGACCCCTGGCTATGATCAGGTAAAGGCCAAGCCATGTACACATCCGGATGGATACCCTGACCTTCGGTGGTACAGGTTACTGTTGTGAGTCCTTCCCCATACGTTAAGGTCTTCCCGTCCGTTCTATACGAAGGTTCAGGACGGAGCTGAGAGTTTTGAAAAGGTGTGTTTCAATGTCGTGTCCTTTGTCCGTGAGTGCGTTCCGGTGTCCCGTTATATATATATATTTTTTTTTGAGCTATTTGTACGCTCGGCACATGGAACATGATTTTGAATTTTCCTCTCTCTCTCTCTCTCTCTCTCTCTCTCTCTCTCTCTCTCTCTATATATATATATATATATATATATATATATATATATATACACTGGTACATAGACATGCATATACATTATTGTTATTGTTATTATTATTATTATTATTATTATTATTATTATTATTATTATTATTATTATTATTATTATCCAACCCCGGACCCCGTTTTATGGGGCGGCTGCAGCTTCGAGGCTGTACCCCCAAGCAGGAGCAGGGAAATTATAGATTTGGATGCGTGAAGTTACCTATACATGTGTCATGGCTTCCTTTATTCGTATATGTGCACACACACACACACACACACACACACACACACACACACACACAGCCAGGCACCCATTTATACGAGGGATGGATGAACACCTGGGTTGAGTGTAGTCCAATTGCCGCACCCAGGATTCGAACCCTTGCAGATCCTTCTATGGCCACGCGTGGCTCATGGTCGGTAACGCCAAAAACACCACGAAGATCCGTGTACACGTGTGTGTGTGTGTGTGTGTGTGTGTGTGTGTGTGTGTGTAAGTCATTACAAACGTACATTGGCGGATGTATGTGTGTGTGTGTGTACGTTGCTAACGTGTCTCTCCGTTTTTGGTTCCAGAATCTTGAGGACAAGGAGAGGAAACAGACAGCCCACAAGGACCACCTGGCCCGGGAGCAGAGGTTCCTCAGGCGGCGGCTCGAGTCCCTCAGCCCCGAACTGGTGCCCCACTTCGACATGGAGTTCTTGAGCAAGCGTCGCTCTGTGTCCGAGAGCTCCTCCTTCTCCTCCGTGTCCACATCTTCCTCCTCTTCATCCTCTACCTCAGAATCAGGTAAGCTGGGCTCTAACCAATAGATACAGTTTACTTCTAAAGTAAAACTTTTAAGTAAGATTTTGTATTTAACATTAGGGTTTGAAGGGCAGTTTTTGGACTCGCTAGTGAACTATACGAATGATACACGCATGTTAGGTGGGTTTTCGGGGTTTTTTTTGGGCCGACAAACGTGGCTCTTTCACGTTTCGTGTGCGGGCCGACCCCCTGGCGAAGAGTCGTGCTTGCGCACCTTCGTTTCGCGCGTGCTCGGCGATCGCCTGCTTGGAACGCCCTGCTTGTGGTTACGCGGCGAGACAAAAGCCGCTCTTCGGCGAGGTTCTGACATCTCTTCACAGTCCTCCTCACTCCCAAGAAGCCCCGCATTTCCCTGCTACTGATCGCAGCGCAGCCTTGAAGACGCGGGGATCTCTTGAGTTATATATATATATATATTCTTTTTTTTCATATTGTTTCCTACGTGAGCGAGGTAGCGCCAGGAACAGACGAAGAAAGGCCTCATTCGCCCACAATCTTTCTGTAGCTGTCATGTCATATATATCTATCTATCTATCTATCTATCTATCTGTCTATATATATATATATATATATATATATATATATATATATATATATATATATATATATATATATATATATATGTATATATTATTCCCCTGGGATTATTTCAGTGGCAGTGTGTTTGTGGTGGTGGTGGAGCATACAATTTGCAGTGGGAAGATAGTTGTGCGTGAGTAGCATGGTAGGGCGCAGCGGCGTCCGTGTTGTTGAGGTAACGAGGCTCATCATGGAGAAGGGAGCGGGCGGCGGGGGTCTGGGGATCTGGGCCTGGGGCACTAGAGAGAGGGGGAGAAAAAGAAGGGGCAAGAGAGGTTTTTTTTTTTTTTACCTCCCCTCCCCTCCCCAAGCGACCAGGGTGGGGATGGGGGGACAAGGTTTAGTAGCTCGTTGAAGACAGGCTTTAGAGGGGATTCAAGACGATCCTCCAACACCTGGTAGAGGCGACGGAGTGATCCTCCAACATTAGCACTCCTCCAACACCTGGTAGAGGCGACGGAGTGATCCTCCAACATTAACACTCCTCGAACACCTGGTAGAGGCGACGGAGTGATCCCTCAACATTAACACACCTACCACAACTTCGCTGATCACTGGAAGTCGTCTGTTCTCCAAAATACAAAATGAGAAGTTCGTCACTCTAGACTCCATTAAACCATATATATACCCTATTGGGTAGGACATGTATGGATGACTGTAGAGTCATATGTACCTGACCGGCCCTCTGGACCACTGCCCCCAGCAGCCTGCTCGACTAGATGATTCCGGGAGGTAGCGGTGAAGGACTTTGGTCCCAGACGGGGGCTATAGAGGAGTAGAGACAGAAGAGCCTTGGAAATTAAGGGCGTGAAGGTGGTATGTAAGGCCTCGAACGCCGTCGAGCCTTCCTTACCAGGCAGCCAAAGCCTAGGAGACCCAGGGTCATGGCTGGAAAGACCTCCTCTGCCCACCGACCTCAGACACAACTCCGCCATTCCTGGTGAGTTGAAGGTACGAGGTCTTGGAGGAGGCGTTATGAGGGAATATGCTCCTTTACGCTCATCCTCACAATGCCAAGGAGGCGCTCTGTTGAACTGCATATGAATATCACTCAGGTGCGCCGAGGAATCTCGAGCATGGATCCTATGTAAAAAAAAAAAACGTCCATATTAAAATGCCCTTTTTACTCGAGTTTTTTATAAACGTCTATTTTTAAATGGCGTTTATTCTGCATTTCCCCAAATTTATATTTGATCTCTCCCATGATTATATGTCTTATTCATTCCCTTTCTCTACACACCCTTTCTTGAACTCGCTACCATCCCGTCCTGTTTCCACTCGTCTCTTTCATCTGCCATAGGTATGTCTTGCTACACTCCCAGACCCAGGTATCACGTGAGTGTTTCCCCAGTGAGAGCTCCAGTGGGATGTCAGTTAACGTTCACCCATTCATTTCCAAAGTGATGCCACTCCTCCTCTACATTCTTAAACCGTTAATGTAGTAAATTGATTGACTGATTGTTGGTGACCTGAAATTACTATTTCAGAGTGTATTTTTTTCTCTGTGATAATCTGATTAGGGTGGAGATTTTAGCCCTCGGAGTTGGGTGTATTAAGACTCAAAACTCCTCTGTTTTACACCTAGTGTGTGAGACCATCCCACCCATTGTTATATTTCCCGAAGGCTTTCTTCCGAGAAAGGGGGAAAAGGATGACTAAAATCCAGCTGTCTCAGAATTTTAATTTTGCTGCCTTGTAGGGGTAAAAAAATGTGTATTTAGAATTTGAAAGCCTTCTCTCTCTCTCTCTCTCTCTCTCTCTCTCTCTCTCTCTCTCTCTCTCTCTCTCTCTCTCTCTCTCTCTCTCTCTCTCACCATTCTTTTATAAGGCTCTCCCTGATGCCATCAACACGTACCTTCCATACAACCCCCTATCATCGGAACCCATTACCACATGCCCCATCCCATCCATCATCATTTCTTCATGAAACCCTTCACCACACACCCTTATTCATCAGTGACCCCATGTGTATCATCCAGCCATTACAACCCATCACCAAACGCTTCCCATTCATCACTCCCTCCGTGAAACCTATTAGCACACACCCCAGTTGCATCAGAAACCCATGAAACCCATCACCACACACCCCCAGTTGCATCGGTCCCTCATGCAACCCATCATTACCACTACCCATAGGAATCGTACAAGTGCTTCTCCCGGCGTAGCTTTAAGTCGTCACCTTCTTATCTTCCACTCCCCCTCATCAGCCTCGCTAACGTTATTTTACCCCGTTTTCTTCTTTGACAAGCATAGACTCTGCCATATCCTACCACAACCCTGCCAAAGCCTACCACAGTCCCTCCGTAGCAGCAGAATTGGCGAGGTTAGAAGTAAACTACCACAAAGAGGGTGAGGCCCCCATGTGATGCGAGCAGCGCGTTGCTCGAAGGTTAGGTATAAACACGGCCTGCCGTACGGAGGTGCCATCTGGAGGACGTCATGTAAACTAAAACGCCTTGCCGGGGCCAGTCATGGAGCCTTTTCCCCGTATCTCTCTCTCTCTTCTCTCTTGATTCTAGCTTGGAAGGACTCGCAAATTTTCTGAATAACCAAGCGGAGATCTATATCTACGTGGAATATTATGGTAGGTTGATGGTGATTAAGCTGTAGTCCCCGTCAAGATTGGCTAAAGGAAGTGTATAATGTACGAGGATATGGCATCAGCCATCAACATACGACTGCACACGTAGATATTAAGACGTGGTGTTGCAGTGGGTAAACTACATAGACACGTATGTACCGGATTTAGGAGAGAAAGCTGAAATGGAACAGACAAACGTCATGTGTTTTTTTTTTCTCAAGGGATGTGAACCAAAGTTAAAGTTGCCCTTTTCCTTGACCAGCTCTGTGGCTGCCACATCCCTGTGGGAAACTGGTCACCCCAGACCCTGCTTTGTGTGTGTGTGTGTGTGTCTGATTACCATTTGTGTGTTACTGGGAGAGAGTTTTATACTCGTGTTGCCGTGTATGTGTGTGTGTGTGTGTGTGTGTGTGTGTGTGTGTGTGTGTGTGTGTGTGTGTGTGTGTGTGTTTTGCATGGATGAGGGACATCCGTGCCGTTAGAGTCGTGATTGCTACCCAGGACCGCGGTTTGGGAGGCTCTGGCAGTCGTATCTTCGTTATCATAATACTCTGAAGAACTCTACGGGGATGTGTCGAAAACATTCATAAATTCTTTGTTTAGGCCGAGTTCTGAGGACGGTGTATCATCGCCTCGTTTTGCCGTCAACTGGAAGAACTGGAGGACTCGTGACTGACAGGCAAAATAGTTATGAAGGTTGAGATGTGCTTATTGTGTGGTGGACAATTTCTCAGCGCCAGCCATCCGGCCTGTTGTAGTTCACGACGCGGAAAGCAGCCTAAGGAGGAAAAATGCTCCTCGTTATATTGAGCCTGGGATGTGTGTGTGTCGTCGTTGATCATCCGATAGATACAGAGCCGATGAGGAAATTCCCTCACTCGACATTTCAGGAGTATGTGAGGTCTCTCTCTCTCTCTCTCTCTCTCTCTCTCTCTCTCTCTCTCTCTCTCTCTCTCTCTCTCTCTCTCTCTTTCCGTAAGGAATTACTCTCTGTCTTTGTATATATAGATAGATAGGTAGGTAGGTAGCTAGATAGATAGATAGATGAATTAATGGCTGCTATTGCAGTAGGCGACACCGCGAGTGAAGAGTCACCTTTGGCGAGGCACGATCCTAAGGACTTTTCCTTTGTACAGTTCTCCAAGAACTTCTTTCTCCAACGGAGTCTTCATTTCCCTACTACTGGACATAGCGCAGCCTTTGGGCTTCAGGAGCCTTCAGAAATGCCCTGGGTGACAGCAGGACTCATGAAAATTGATATATATATATATATATATATATATATATATATATATATATATATATATATATATATAATTTTTGGATAATAACTGGTGGTGGGGAGCGAATAGGTTGCATCAAGGGTTATGACCTAGCGGTCCGTGGTAATGTGCCAGCTTTCAAGTATTTACCGAGGCAGTGCGCGGCTTTATTACCTTCTCCTCCATTGGGTACCATCGGCCTCCATATTGCCCAAATGTTCCAATTAAAAAGTTAGTACTGCAGCGAGCCCAGTATAGAGAGGGGGGAGGAGAGATGACCATGTCGGTGTCATGAGGGGCGAGGGAGGGAGTGGGGTGAGGGGGGTGGTTAAGATTGGTGAGGGTAGGTTAGATTGGGGCGCGTTTGGCAACACTGCCCGCGTTATGTAATGGATTTAACACTTTCTAAAAGATCGTATATATTGCTAAAATATCGTATGTATATATATATATATATATATATATATATATATATATATATATATATATATATATATATATATATGCATTAGGTTTGATGTATGTCGCAGACAGTCTTATAATATGTATTAAATCCATTCTCGTACATGCACGGATATTATGAACGTTGGATAGAAAGGAAGTGGCGTCGCTTTGGCGAGACACTGCTCAGTCAGTGTTCCAAAGATTCTCTATGCTCTTCTTCAGCTCAAATTCTTCCTTTTCTTCTAAAAAATAGAAAAAAATAGAATAAAAAGAAAATGATGCCTCCCGTCAATGTCGTTGCGGCCAGCGTTAACAACCTTGAAGGATGCCACGTTCGATATTGTCATGACGTATCAACGCACTGTGTTGTCCCCGCCATTGTTGGCCGAGCGGTTAACGCCACCTCCAATATACCACTGCCAGCATCGTTGCTATCACCATAGCCACCACGGCCGACACCATCGTAAACAGGACCATCACCTCTATAATTTATTTTCTATATTTGTGTCGGCAGGAGCGAGTGGCATGGGGTGGGTGCGGAGGGGAAGGCAAGATATATTGGTGTCCGTTAGGCTTAAGCCTTGCCTCGAGCCCTTTTGACCACATTTGATATATATATATATATATATATATATATATATATATATATATATATATATATATATATATATATATATTTATTCTAGTGTGGAGACTTGTAGCTGTGATGGTGTACCCCCATACCTGTATTATTCCTCATTTATTTTCGATTGAGATAACTCATGGATTTCATCATATAGGTTGGACAGTGCTCGTGTCGAGTATATGGGTGGGAAAACTGGGGAAAGTTTCACCAACTTTCTTATTGTCGATGATGGTCTTCGGGTAAAGTGAAGATTTTCTCTGGGTTCGACGAGAGGGGAAATTAGGACATGTAAATATGTAAATTGAAGTGAAGTTTGAGGACCTTAGAAGATTGGGAATAATTATACAACGGGTTTTGTGGTGTAAGTTATAATTAGTGAGGTTTAATGTGGTACAGTTGTTCTGTACGTACTTTGCTGTTGTGCTGTTATAATTACCTGTTTGTACAGTGCGGGAAGGGAGTTTTGCACTTGAATTTTCTCTCTCCATTACCCATGTCCTTAGTCATTCTTTTCCATTCATCCCTGCATCTCTCGAAGAAACAGTTTACAGACCACGGCATCAGTCCACTTAAGACGCTTTAAGGATGTGATCAGGTTATCCCCCACTCTTCTCTCTTCCAAGGTCGGCAGATTTAAAGCCTTTTAGCCTTTCCCAGTAACTTGGACGTCTTAATTCTGATACCATCTTTGTTGCCCTTCTCAGGACCTTTCCTGAGCCGCGAACGACTGGAGACCTTACAGTGTTGGCACGGGATGCCGAGCCACACTGTGAGGTTAGGTTAAGGTTGTAGCTTCGTTGGTATGCCTACTATAATGATGTGTGGGTTGTATGATATCGCTGGTGGATGACGTAATGTGTTGCGTGGCACGTTTTACACTAGTGTGCGGTGTTGCCCGGAACCGTTCTGGATGAGGCTTGGATGTTTACACTGTGGATGAACCCTATTGCTAAGACAGTACGACGATGACTGAATAGGTATTATTGATGGGTTTTGAGTCGGTGACTGCTGGTGTTGGCTGATTAATTTTGCATGAGTGAATTTTCATGCATAGTAAGTCTTTTGTCAGACTTCGACCGTCCTATCTGAGGAAATGATTCGAAAGATGATTTACTTTAGCAACAGTTTTTACTTTTCTTCTAGGGGTCTCTCTCAATGATTATATGTATATTAATCTCGATGATGTGATTGTAAGACTTTATCTCCGTGGAAACGACGATGAAATATAGTCCAAATGGAGGCTGATGTAGCGCCCCTGGAAAGAAAAAAAAAAAATTGCCCTGAAAATGGTGTCATTACCCCTAAAAAAATAAAGGTGTGGAAAAGATTCAAATGTTGACCTTCCAATATATGAAGGAAACTGTGTTATACGGATGGAATGTAGGCGACTTTAATGAACTCAGATTAAGAGTTATAGCCTAGCCGTTCGGAACACGGAGATAGACGTATATTCAGGCACAGCGTTTCCAAACGTTCAGTCGCATTTTCCAAGAGCTGTGCGAGGGGGATGAGATAGCTAACCTTATATGGAATTGCCTCATCACTTGAAACCAAAAATCCTTTTTTATTTTCACGTTAGCGTGTTGCAGACCAGTGCCCGGCTCCCAGCGGAGTAATTAGTTCAAGAAATTCTCTCTTGCGGTAGGTTGAGTCGGAGCAAAACATCGTCCTGTATTGCACCGGACTAACTCTTCGCACAAGTTTCTCTTTTGAGCAAGTTTCTTGTGTGTAAGTTTAGTGTACTCGTCTCCCCTGGCATACAGGTCACGACCGAACATGAAAGTGTAGTAAATTGATTTTAATAGTCCGTAGATTAGGGCTGTCAGTATTTACTAAGTTTGATGTGGCAGAAGTGACCACTTTGTAAAACATTTACAGGCAACTGTTTTGAGGGAAAGCCATCGTCTTCATTAGGGGGGGGGGGGGATGATGGAATTCGGTTCCGTGTTTCACCAGTGATGTTTTGTGTTCCTCTTGGTCGATCGACTTACGAACATTTTTGGCCTTCAGGAATCGCAGTATGATCAGGTTACATGACTGAAAACTGTCTCAAGATCAGTAGTTAAATAAACCACTTGTGTGTGTGTGTGTGTGTGATTATTTCATGTCTGTAATTGCACACATGTACTGTACGGGGAGGGAGTTTTACGCACTTAGACATTTTCTGCTGTTAAACTTTTTAAACTTCTTTATGCTTTGTGTGGTTTGAGCTGTCATAATGACTCACAGCATTTTATGCTGTAAATTGTGAACATCATTTTCACATTAGTATCACATAGAGTTCACAGAATCTCATCCGATTTCTCGCGCTGGCTTTCGGTCTAGAGAACTTACTAATTGAACGATCAGACATTTCGTTTCGGACCCCGGAACTCTTGACTGGTCTTTCATTTCAGAACGGGTTTGTAAGTTCGGTAATAAACCGCAGTCTTCCCCAACGACCTCGTATCTAGATCGTTTTTTTTTTTTTTCCCCCCGCTCAAGCACAGAGAAAAGTCGGATGGTGTGACGTGCTTCTAAACGGTTCTGAGTGTGTGACACGCTGGGACGCCCTGCTGTCACTGGATCTGGTGTCAGGGCGCCATGCCACCTGGGTCGTGTAACATGACGTGCTTGAACGCCCTGTTAACCGGGTCTGGCGGTGTGACGCGCTGGGATAGTCACAGACTGCATGAAATACCTTCACCCACCTCTTGTTCCTCTTACTAATCCAGTTCCCCTTCCCGTATTCTCTTTTTGGACTCTCCGAAAAGCGCTTCTTTCTCTGGACACAAGCATGGCTTATGGTTCTGATGGCATCCATTCCCGTGTATCGAAAGAGTGTGCCTCTGAACTTGCACCTGTGCTTGCTCGTCTGTTCCGTTTGTTTAAAAGAACAAAACTTTACCTTCTCCTTGCAAGCATGCATTGATGCATCCCATCCCTAAGTAGGGTGACCGTTCTGACCCCTCAAACTCTCGTCCTGTTGCTTTGACGTCTTCCATATCCAAAGTGTTTGAATCTCTCCTCAACTCCCATATCCTTAAACGCCTCGAAAATCACAGTCTTCTCTATGACAACCAGAATGGCTTTCGTTAGGCGAGATCCACTGGTGATGTTCTTTTCTATGTTACTAATGTCTGGTCTTCTTCCCTGAAAGATTCTGGGGTCATGTGTAGTTGCCCTTAACATATCTAAGGCTTTTGATAGGTTGTGGCATCGGGGTCTCATCTCAAAACTCCCCTCTTCTGGCTTCCCTCCCTCACTTTGCTCCTTCATATCTCTTCCTCTCCGGCCGATCTATCTCTGTAGTTGTTGATGGATGAGCCTCCCCTTTTCTCCATCAACAGCAGTCTCTCAAGGTTCTGTCCTCCCCCCTACACTTTTTCTCCGTTTTTCAAAGATTCCCTTTCTTCCACAAGTAATTCAATACTGCATTCATTTGCATCCTTAAATTCTGCTTGCTCTTTTCTCACTCGATCTGTATTTCTGTCTTGACACAACTTCATCAGTAAACTCAGACTTGGACAGGATATCTCAGTGGGGTACACAAAATCTTGATAAGTTTAATGTCTCCAAAACGCAGTTTCTACCCATCTCTCTATCGAAACCTCCTCACAACCTTCGTCTCTCCTTAGATGGTTCTGTGACTCAGTGAACGTACTTGGTATTACTGTAACATCCACTCTTTCTTGGAAACCCCACATTACAAGAATAGGTGAGTCTGCCTTTAAAAAACTGGGTGTTCTATTTAGAAATCGAAACACTACTCTTCTTAGCAGTTGCTCCATTTATGCAAGGGGTTGATTCGTCCTTGTTTGGAGTGCTGCTCTCACATTTAGGATGATTCTAACTTTGCATCCTTACATGACGCAGCGTTGAGTCGAAGGCGTTCCTACTTATGAAATGTCCCAGGCTAACTTCCAAACTTGACCCCCTTACCCTGCTCCACAGTGTTGGCCCACTTTTTCCTATTCTTTAGATATTACTTTGGTTTTTGCTTCCTAGAGCTGGCAGCTTGTGTACCACCACTAACTAGACCCTACACGTTAAAGCTTTGGAACTCTCGACCTTCTCATGTCTTCCCAATCACTATGACCTGGCACATTTCTAGACAGGTGTTCAGTTCTCTCCAAAATTCGTAAATACTTCCCCATGTGTTTTCTTTTTTTACCGTTTCATAATTCTCTCTACATCTCAAGTAAGGCTCGGCTTTGATGTGGACTTTTGTCCGTGACTGGAGCCTTGAACATTAAAAAAAAAAAAGCTGTAAAGTGGCATCCACACACATTATAAATGACGTGTGTGTGTGTATACTTAAGAGAGCCTATTAATTTGTGTAGATATTTAGATATTTGTGGGATTTGATCAGGAATCCCAGAATCTCTAGTTTAGACAAAATCATATTATTTTGAAATTTATGCTTAATATACAGTTTTATATTGTATTACCTCTGTTGAAGTACCTTTTGAACATGTAGTTAGATATTATTTTCCCCCCCTCTTGGTATATATATATATATATATATATATATATATATATATATATATATATATATATATATATATATATCCCCCTTGGCGAGGCTGTATCACTGGGAGTACAGCATCGTCAAAGATCTTCTCACTCCAAAGAAGTCTACTTTCCCTCCTATTTGGGTCTCAGGAACCTTTGGGAAGAGGCCATGGTAACGTTCGGATAATTATGATGATGATACATATATATATATATATATATATATATATATATATATATATATATATATATATATATATATATATATACCATCATCTGCTGGTGTGTTATACTGTAGTAGTGAAGCGTAAATATGTTGATGTATGTGTGTCCGCGCGGGAGGGCGCCTGAAGCGATGTGTGAAGGTGTGCTTTGTACTTACAGGTGAGCTGTTCAAGGCTGTGTCACCCCTACCAGGATGCCCGGCGCCGCACACTGCCGACACCGGTGAGTTTTCCTAGCTCCGTTCAAGGGGGGTGCGCGTCTCGCCCGGGTGGCAAGCGCCAGGGGATGCGATACGCCGCCCCATCCCGACCTCCCCTCCCTGTGTACATTACTAAGCAGTGTGGTGTTTGGGCCAGTTGGCTAGTGAGGAACACCAGCGATCAGGTCTTCAGACCCTAGGTGTCTTGGCCTCTCAGGTTTATTCCGTCGCGGTGCAAATGCCAACCAATATTTCTGTACCATTTACTTTGGTATACCATATGATGGTTCTAACCTCACAGCTGGGTCTGGGACCATACCTTCTTCCCTTACGGTGGTTACTAACCCACCTCCTTGGTCTGGGATCTTTCCTTACCTTACATACACTCTTACGATGGTTTCGGAGGTCTTCTACCCATACAGCTGGGTCTGGGAGCTTACCTTACCTAACTTATACCTTACGATGGTTTCGAAGGTCTTTTGATCCCTACTGCTTGATCTGGAACCTATCCCTTTCTAACGTATACCTTACGATGGTTTCGGAGGTCTTCTACCCCATACAACTCGATTTAAGAACTTACCTAACGTATACCTTACGATGGTGTTGGTCTTCGTAACCCCCTACAGCTGGGCCTGGGACCTTACCTTATCTAACGTATGATTTACAATGGTTTCGGTGGTCTGCTACCCCATGTCTCACAGCTTGGTCTGGGACCACACTGTCGTATTGCTCCTCTGTTCATTGAATCTGTTTGGAGGTGGCGGGCCCAGCGACATCGTTCGTCAGCATATTCATGCAGCCTAGCTCGTACTATTCTTATTTCTTTGAGTCTGGTCACCGTACTTTTTTCCCCACTCTTGGCTCGTATATTCCTGAAGTGCTATGCTTCAGCGTCGTGCCACACACACCACCTCTACATGACCTACTCCCTTACACTGTTCTTTGACGGGTATTTCAGTCTTTTATGGACTTCGGAGGTATTTAAGGATTGTTGTGAAGACTGTAACCCTCACCGAGAGAGTAACAGATGATTGAAGGAGCAGATGGTTGGAGAGGTATTATCTCCGATCTAGAATTTAGATGAGACGGGAGGCCGCCGATCATCTTACACTAATAATCTTCCTGCCGTTTGTCACCAAAGTTGGAGGAACATGCGTGTGGTGGCGAACGTCACACGACCAGCGACGCGTCAGGCTTCGATATAACGTTCCTCCTCATTTTGTCACAGCTTACCTTCTGTAGGGAATGTAATTTAACCCATTTTCTCCCCCTTGCGTGCATTCATAATCTCAACATTTTTTGTCTGGGTGTTTTCGCCATTCTGAGTATAGTAGCTACATCACCAAGTAAATGAAAGATACGTAATGCGGTTTTTTTTTTTTTTTTCATTCTTCAAAGTCTTTCTTTCATTAAGCGCGTAGCAGGAATTGTACTGGTTAGACCAGCTCATTGTTGATAAGTGATTTAGATGAAAGTTTATCTGATTATTTTCCAAGCAGCGCAATACTCAGCCTTTAAATTCTCCCACCATCTCTGACCCCCTACATCAAGGAAACGTCTTCATCACTATTTCCACCGACATGGCGTTCTCTTACCTCCAGCATTACCCCCTCCCACTATCAGAACCTCCACTTTAGTACCACCCCTACCCGTAGCCGAGTCGTCATCTCCAACACCACCCACATCTCCAGATCCTCCGCCCCACCTATTAACACACCGACCTCCATCACTGCCATCACCACCACAAAACATGAGCACATTACCAACAACAGCAACACACACACCAGAGCCCACCACATTCACACATACCCGGGCCCGACTTTTGCTGGTAAATGACACCTTGAGAACACACACCCAGCCTGTGTCAGTAATGGCATTAAGAGAACACACACGACCTGTGCCAGTAATTTAAGTTGGACTTGTAATTTTATTCTTTTCCCGTGGCAACTGCACCCTTCCCTTTACTTGTGTGAATTCTTTTTTGTCATTTCGCTACATTAATCTGCAATCTTAAATTCTTCTTTGTTTACATTTTGGCACTTGATTCCCACACCCATCTACATTTAATTATTTTCAAGTACTCGTTTGTAAAACTTTTAGTGTAAAATAATTTCGTATGACTTGGATGCTTGTCCTCGAGACATTAAGGGCGTGTATGGGTAATTCCTATACTTGAGAGACGTGTAGCACATTATTGGACATGCATGATCCATCCCTTTCCTTCTTCATGTGAGACAACACAGCTCAAGGCTGAGACGGTCTCTCGACGTTGGGCAAACATAAATCAACTGCGCACAAATGAAAGAGGCGATTGTGTCATCGTCATACGAGGTGGTGGCGGCGAGGAACGTAGCCTAACCTCCAGGCGAACCAGCCTAATTAAGACCAGCATACCCGACTCGCTCACTCCAGTTTGACTGAGCCGACCATCACGGTGTTCGTGTAACCGTTTCCTACCATTCAGAGCTCCGGCATGTCACACAACTCACCGACTTGGGTGGAAGAAAAAATACACACACAATCAGTCAGTTTGTGTGTTGTCATTAACTAAACTTGGACTTCAGTGTGAAGTCTATGGCACTGACTTTTCATATTTCATTTACTACATCGGCTGCTTTCAGTTTCGTAAAGATTGTTATTGATAGCCGTGTGTGTGCTAGCTTCTCAGCCGTGTTTACACATCGTAATTAGGTGGTTGAATATATGGACCTGATTGCTTTCGAGGTTAAGTTGAAAGGTCGAGGTCATAGGGTCTTGAGTATTCGCCTCCAGGCCTATTACAGTGCTACTGAATGCTTATGTACATGACACCGCGTGATTGGATAACTGGTTATGATCAAGACTCGTACTACAGGTGCTTCATACCGTTATACTATTGTTGGTCTTGTTCCTGCCTGCAGGACACAGTCAGTTGTCTATTGATAACTGACTGCCATCGATAGCGAGGCTGGTAGATAGTATCCCACGTCAAGGACAGGTATGTGAAGTAATGCGTTGATGACGGAGCTGGAATTGGGATAACTATCAAGGATTGGTACCCATCGCTCAGAATGGATAGATCAGACGCCTTGACATGATATCAGCAGGTCAGGATGGTATATGAAGACACGTAAACAGCATTTGCTTTTGTCCAGGGACCGCGTTAGTTTTGTGCAGTGCACCGTTAGCTTTTAGTGTCAGATGGATCTGATCTTAAGCTCTTAAAGCCTCCAGTGGAAGAGCACCTTTGTGTACCATGACACCGTCATTGTGAGGATGTTCCAGCTAGAGAGAGAGAGAGAGAGAGAGAGAGAGAGAGAGAGAGAGAGAGAGAGGCCTGCATAAGTCTTCAGCAGGATCCATGCTGTGCACCAGAAAAAAAAAACAAAGGGTGCTCTGTTTTTTGAGATGAAATCATTTTTCCCATGACCCATACTAGTTATCATAGGGGTAGCTAAGGCGTTTCATAGGACTCTGCACTTAATACCACAGGTTCGTCAAGCACTTTGTTTACCGCTGCACAGCCTGATGTAGAAGCAGCAGTGGACCCAGGATTGTCAAGAGTTTCCTTGCATACAAAGAACTCCAACAACCCTATTAGTCTTGGAACCCAGCCTCATTCAGAGTCCGAGTTGTTCAGAGCAAAATTACTGGAGACCACTACAGGAGAGAAATCACCAAACACAGTTGTCTCCAGGACGGTCATTATCGAAACAAGACACCAGACAGGTATAGGAGAACCAGGATCTATAGCTCCACAACTTCCAGCATCTGAGAGCTTCTACAAAGCCTGTGTAGAAGGTAGTGTACTTCATCCACAACTGGGCACAGTTGGACATTCCACAGAGGATGACATATTAAGAGCTCAGTGGAAGACTGCTGATGTCATGTAGTGCTAGCAGACAGTTGTGCTTAATAAAATTTAGGTTATCATCTTGAGGGAGATACACAGTGGTCCCACCAGTGATTGCCTTGAGGATGGAAAAGATGCTCGAACTGAGTTTCCGTGTCATGACATCAGAAAATGTTGCCAGACAAATGAGACATGCCAAGAAGAGCCACCATATATTTAGTGGGACCACCACCTTTCACCACGATCTAGGGACAGGTAAATCTCTGCAGCCATGGACGATTTCAGATGCAGGATAAGATTCTGCTGTACAATACCGAAAGGAAGAAAAAGCTGTCGTGGAAGCAGATGTAGCTGTCATGGAAGCCCATACCACATTCCTGGAGAAGTTGTCTGACGTGATGCACTGTATTCATTGAGTGAGGAGATCAAAGCTGAAGGTGGTGTATGCTGACAGATAATGGCCAAATCATAGCCCAAGTCTCTTGTAGATAAAGGATGAGATGGACAGTGATTGTAAATTGTGGTTGGGACCATCCAAAGGATCACATTCTTCTCCTTGTTCATCCGAGTGAAAGAAAACTGGGTTAGGACCAGTGGGGAGTAGGTCATTCAAAGTCAGATGTGTAGCCAGTAAGTAAAGCAAATAAAATTATCCATCAGACTGAATCGCTATGTAGTGGACTGTGTACATTAGTGTTAAGACTTGGAATTGCCTGTGAGCAATTTCCTGATGAACTGTAATTTGCACATATTATTTTAAGAAAGCTCATGACCTATGGTGTTTGACTTAACTTCAGTCTGTTCATATCAACTTCTCATTTATGCTTGGGCAACAAGAACCCCACAGCTCAGAATGACAGAACAACAAAACCATACCAAGCTTTTAACTTTAGTAAGTGTTTGAGGTTCAGAGATCATTGGTCAGGTTTACATGGACTTGCTTAATACATTGCAGTTGAATGAATTAATGTGTGCATTGTCTTGATTGAGTAATTGGATATGGACCAAACTTGTATCACAGATATTACATTCAAAGCTACTGATACTCCTGATTGTCTCTTTAATCAGTCAAACTTGTAGGCAGTGTTTCTAGCAGTAGTTGTGCTGACAGTCCCTCATTCCCCAGTCCACCGTCATTAACTAACCAGTCTCTGCTTGATTAGTTTCTCACATAACCAGCCCTGTGGGTCTTCCTATGGTGAATAGATGTTGGCCATAAAGTTTTGGAGGTCAGGGGATAGAGGTTAAGACTACAAAGTGATGTTCAGTAGGGGGGTACAAAACCATTTGAAGTGGATGTGTTTTACCAACTTTTTTTATGGTAATTCATTAGGAACTCTAGTTTGTCAGGTGCAATACTGATTTTACTCATTGATAAGGTTTGTACTTCGCTGCACTATTGTCAGTTGAATTTATATCAAACATTTACATTGCAGATGAGATAGACATACTGGGTTATGCAAGCAACCAGAGTGACACCGATGACCACTCGTCCATCCAGTCGTCTGCCAGCGATGGAGGGGTCACCATATCCACCCGCCGCCTCACCATCACTGAACCTCCCTCCCATGCACTTTAGGTATTCATCAGTCTTTTTTCATATGGATTTACATATACCTCCGTTAATTCTGTCATGAATGACTGCTTTTTGTATAATTTCGTAAGTTTCTGTTAGATTATTTTTATTTTCCTTTAACTCCTTTCCTATTTACTCGAGTGGGTTAGTTGCATACATGCACCTTTTTTTAGGGCATTGATATTCAAGAACTGGGATTACTTTTCCAGAGGCTGGCAAGAGGAAGGGATAATGAAATCCCTGGGGTAGATTCCTTACCCTTTTGACTGTCCTTTCCAGTTACTTTGCAAGGGGTGCATACATCTTCCTCTGAAAATTTTGGTAACTGAGCTTCTCAACGCTAATTTGAAACCTCTAGCATAAAGTTTCAGACATGTCTAGAAAATATTTAGGTTTCATTTGTGACTAATTATTGTTCTACTTCATGTACTGCAAAAAAATTATGGCAAAAATGGGATTTTATCCAGTAAATGAGGTAATCTAATTATAGGAGTATTTAGGAAAGTAAACGTAAATAAAAATAAAGCAAAAAAGGGTAAAAAAAAATGCATTGGTTTCTAGTGTGTGACTGACAGTAAGAACATGGGAATTAGAAAAAGAAGTAGAATGAGAGATGTCAGTGATAGAAAAAATATTACCAGTGGAATCAAAAGATGCTGTAAATACTTTGGGGGAATTCCTGAAACAAGCTTAAAGCTCTGAAATTGTACTCGTTAGAGATGCTGTAAAACTAGCAGTTCATCATGCTAAGGATAGAATGAAAAGTTATACTTTGGCTAATTAGCTATTTTAATAAGCTTAATTCAGAAAAGTAATCCCATGTTAATTACATATAATTACTAAGTTAACTACATGGTTAATCAGTCATTGATTTGGTGGAAATTGAAAAAGAAGGTGAGAAACCTCTCAATCATATTTTTGCTCACTTGTAGTGTAAAGAAATAAACATCTGAGTTATGTATTACCTTCTTATTAGGAATATTACAAGAAAAGCATACTGTATGTTTTAACAAATTGCATATATGTGCTTTCTGGAGTGACGTTAGAGCAGTAGAGGGGGGAGAACTGGGGCAGAAACTATGTTTTGAGTGACTGGAATGGATAAGTGGGAAACAGAGTGAAGGAAGAAGTAATAAGTGGATATCGTATCCCAGGTACAAATGACCGTGTGAAAGAAAGAAAACTTTGATTTTATGCACCAACAAACATAATTGATGTAAATACGTACTCTAACCCTTTAACTCCATAAAGAAAAACCACCTGCATTCCCCCAAAATTTCAATTTTCCAGAAGTACAAAAATGGTATTTGGACCATTTTTACTACTCTTTTCTCAAGGCAAAACTAAAAGTTTCCATATCTAACATCATCATTTCTTAAAAAGCATCTTATTGCTGGAGGGAAGGAGGGAGAAGAAATTGCTGGAGAGGAGGAGAGAGAAGAAAAGTGAAAATAAAGTATCTGTTGATGATGCCTGCAGGGTGGCATAAACTTCCTCAAGTGTAACAGACATTGTGCTCTATACATTCATAATGACGGATGAATTGTAAAGAGCATGATGAGTGCCAGCTTGATAGTGAGGTAGGGCAAGGAAACAGATGAGGAATAGCCCAACTCACCCACATACACATGTATATACATAAAAGCCCACACACTCACATATACATACATATACATTTCAACGTATACATACATATACATACACTGACATAATACTTCCACGTATTCCCCACATGCCGTAGAAAGTGACAAAAGGGGGCGGGAGCAGGGGGGTTGGAAACCCCCCTCGTAATTAGGTTTCTCAACGGGGGTGTATAAAGGTGAGTGTTCAAATTACAGAGGTATAGGTTTGTTGAGTATTCCTGGGAAATTATATGGGAGGGTATTGATCGAGAAGGTGAAGGCATGTACAGAGCATCAGATTGGGGAAGATCGTTCTGGTTTCAGAAGTGTTAGAGGATGTGTGGATCAGGTGTTTGCTTTGAAGAATATATGTGATAAATACGTAGACAAACAAATGATTTTGTATGTAGCATTTATGGATCTGGAAAAGGCCTATGATAAAGTTGATAGAGATGCTCTGTGGAAGGTATTAAGAGTGTATGGTGTGGGAGGTAAGTTGCTAGGAGCAGTGAAAAGTTTTCATCGAGGATGTAAGGCATGTGTATGAGTAGGAAGAGAGGAAAGTGATTGATTCCCAGTGAATGTTGGTTTGCAGCAGAGGTGCGTGATGTCTCCATGGTTGTTTAATTTGTTTATGGATGGGGTTGTTAGGGAGGTGAATGCTAGAGTTTTGGAGAGAGGGGCAAGTATGCAATCTGTTATAGATGAGAGGGCTTGGGAAGTGAGTCAGTTGTTCACTGATGATACAGCTCTGGATGCTGATTGGGGTGAGAAACTGCAGAAGCTGGTGACTGAGTTTGGTAAAGTGTGTGAAAGAAGAAAGCTGAGAGTAAATATGAATAAGAGCAAGGTTATTAGGTTCAGTAGGGTAGAGGGACAAGTAAATCAGGAGGTAAATTTGAATGGTGAAAAACTAGAGGAAGTGAAGTGTTTTAGATATCTGGGAGTGGAATTAGCAGTGGATAGAACCATGGAAGCAGAAGTGAGTCAAAGGGTGGGGGAGGGGGCAAAGGTTCTGGGAGCATTCAAGAGTGTGTGGAAGTCGTGACTGTAATCTCAGAGCAAAAATGGGTACGTTTCAAGGAATAGTTGTTCCAACAATGTTATATGGTTGCAAGGCATGGGCTATAGATAGACTTGTGCGGAGGAGGTTGGATGTGTTGGAAACGAGATGTTTGAGGACAATATTTGGTGTGAGGTGGCTTGATTAAGTAATGAAAGGGTAAGAGAGATGTGTGGTAATAAAAAGTGTGGTTGAGAGAGCAGAAGAGGGTGTTTTTAAATGGTTTGGTCACATGGAGAGAATGAGTAAGGAAAGATTGACAAAGAGGATATATGTGTTGGGGTCGAGGGAACGAGGAGAAGTGGGAGACCAAATTGGAGGTGGAAAGATGGAGTGAAAAAGATTTTGAGCGATCGGGGCCTGAACATGCAGGAGGGTGAAAGGCATGCAAGGAATAGAGTGAATTGGAACGATGTGGTATACTGGGGTCGATGTGCTGTCAGTGGATTGAACTAGGGCATGTGAAGCGTCTGGGGTAAACCTTGGAAAGTTTTGTGGGGCCTAGATATGGGTAAGAGAGATGTGTGGTAATAAAAAGTGTGGTTGAGAGAGCTGAAGAGGGTGTTTTTAAATGGTTTGGTCACATGGAGAGAATGAGTAAGGAAAGATTGACAAAGAGGATATATATGTCGGGGTCGAGGGAACGAGGAGAAGTGGGAGACCAAATTGGAGGTGGAAAGATGGAGTGAAAAAGATTTTGAGCGATCGGGGCCTGAACATGCAGGAGGGTGAAAGGCGTGCAAGGAATAGAGTGAATTGGAACGATGTGGTATACTGGGGTTGATGTGCTGTCATTGGATTGAACTAGGGCATGTGAAGCATCTGTGGTAAACCTTGGAAAGTTTTGTGGGGCCTAGATATGGAAAGGGAGCTGTGGTTTTGGTCCATCATACATGACAGCTAGATTCTGAGTGTGAACGAATGTGGCCTTTGTTGTCTTTTCCTAGTGCTACCTCTTGTGCCTGTGGGGATAGGGGGTAGTCATTTCATGTGTGGCGGGGTGGCGATGGGAATGAATAAACGCTGCAAGTATGAATTGTGTACACGTGTATATATGTATATGTCTGTGTATGAATATGTATGTATATGTTGAAATGTATAGGTATGTGTCTGTGCATGTGTGGATGTGTATGTATATACATGTGTATGTGGGTGGGTTGGGCCATTCTTTCATCTGTTTCCTTGCACTACCCCGCTGATGCGGGAGACTCCTACAAAGTATAATAAATATATATATATATATATATATATATATATATATATATATATATATATATATATATATATATACAAATCCATTTGCTTTTCTAAGTATTTCTCACATACATTCTTCAAAGCAAACACCTGATCCACACATCCTCTACCACTTCTGAAACCACACTGCTCTTCCCCAATCTGATGCTCTGTACATGCCTTCACCCTCTCAATCAATACCCTCCCATATAATTTACCAGGAATACTCAACAAACTTATACCTCTGTAATTTGAGCACTCACTCTTATCCCCTTTGCCTTTGTACAATGGCACTATGCACGCATTCCGCCAATCCTCAGGCACCTCACCATGAGTCATACATACATTAAATAACCTTACCAACCAGTCAACAATACAGTCACCCCCTTTTTTAATAAATTCCACTGCAATACCATCCAAACCTGCTGCCTTGCCGGCTTTCATCTTCCGCACTACCTCTTCTCTGTTTACCAAATCATTTTCCCTAACCCTCTCACTTTGCACACCACCTCGACCAAAACACCCTATATCTGCCACTCTATCATCAAACACATTCAACACATTCAGTATATATATATATATATATATATATATATATATATATATATATATATATATATATATATATATATATATATATATATATATATTATCCCTGGAGATGGGGGAGAAAGAATACTTTCCACGTATTCCCTGCGTGTCTTAAAAGGGGAGGGAGCAGGTGGCTGAAATCCTCCCCTCCACTTTTTATTTTTCCTAAAGAAGGAATAGAGAAGGGGGCCAAGTGAGGATTTTTCCTCTCAGGCTCAGACCTCTGTTCTTAATGCTACCTCGTTAACTTGGGGAAATGGCGAATATGTAGGTGAAAAGAAATATATATATATATATATATATATATATATATATATATATATATATATATATATATATTTCGCTAATGCAGGCAATGGCGAATAGGATGAAAGAAAAAAGATATATATATATATATATATATATATATATATATATATATATATATATATATATATTTATATTTTTTTTTTTTTTTTTTTTTTATACTTTGTCGCTGTCTCCCGCGTTTGCGAGGTAGCGCAAGGAAACAGACGAAAGAAATGGCCCAACCCCCCCCATACACATGTATATACATACGTCCACACACGCAAATATACATACCTACACAGCTTTCCATGGTTTACCCCAGACGCTTCACATGCCTTGATTCAATCCACTGACAGCACGTCAACCCCGGTATACCACATCGCTCCAATTCACTCTATTCCTTGCTCTCCTTTCACCCTCCTGCATGTTCAGGCCCCGATCACACAAAATCTTTTTCACTCCATCTTTCCACCTCCAATTTGGTCTCCCTCTTCTCCTTGTTCCCTCCACCTCCGACACATATATCCTCTTGGTCAATCTTTCCTCACTCATCCTCTCCATGTGCCCAAACCACTTCAAAACACCCTCTTCTGCTCTCTTAACCACGCTCTTTTTATTTCCACACATCTCTCTTACCCTTACGTTACTCACTCGATCAAACCACCTCACACTACACATTGTCCTCAAACATCTCATTTCCAGCACATCCATCCTCCTGCGCACAACTCTATCCATAGCCCACGCCTCGCAACCATACAACATTGTTGGAACCACTATTCCTTCAAACATACCCATTTTTGCTTTCCGAGATAATGTTCTCGACTTCCACACATTCTTCAAGGCCCCCAGAATTTTCGCCCCCTCCCCCACCCTATGATCCACTTCCGCTTCCATGGTTCCATCCGCTGCCAGATCCACTCCCAGATATCTAAAACACTTCACTTCCTCCAGTTTTTCTCCATTCAAACTCACCTCCCAATTGACTTGACCCTCAACCCTACTGTACCTAATAACCTTGCTCTTATTCACATTTACTCTTAACTTTCTTCTTCCACACACTTTACCAAACTCAGGCACCAGTTTCTGCAGTTTCTCACATGAATCAGCCACCAGCGCTGTATCATCAGCGAACAACAACTGACTCACTTCCCAAGCTCTCTCATCCCCAACAGACTTCATACTTGCCCCTCTTTCCAAAACTCTTGCATTTACCTCCCTAACAACCCCATCTATAAACAAATTAAACAACCATGGAGACATCACGCACCCCTGCCGCAAACCTACATTCACTGAGAACCAATCACTTTCCTCTCTTCCTACATGTACACATGCCTTACATCCTCGATAAAAAACTTTTCACTGCTTCTAACAACTTTCCTCCCACACCATATATTCTTAATACCTTCCACAGAGCATCTCTATCAACTCTATCATATGCCTTCTCCAGATCCATAAATGCTACATACAAATTCATTTGCTTTTCTAAGTATTTCTCACATACATTCTTCAAAGCAAACACCTGATCCACACATCCTCTACCACTTCTGAAACCACACTGCTCTTCCCCAATCTGATGCTCTGTACATGCCTTCACCCTCTCAATCAATACCCTCCCATATAATTTACCAGGAATACTCAACAAACTTATACCTCTGTAATTTGAGCACTCACTCTTATCCCCTTTGCCTTTGTACAATGGCACTATGCACGCATTCCGCCAATCCTCAGGCACCTCACCATGAGTCATACATACATTAAATAACCTTACCAACCAGTCAACAATACAGTCACCCCCTTTTTTTAATAAATTCCACTGCAATACCATCCATATATATATATATATATATATATATATATATATATATATATATATATATATATATATATATATATATATATTTCCCTGGGGATAGGGGACAAAGAATACTTCCCACGTATTCCCTGCGTGTCGTAAAAGGCGACTAAAAGGGGAGGGAGCGGGGGGCTGGAAATCCTCCCCTCTCGTTTTTTTTTTTTTTTAATTTTCCAAAAGAAGGAACAGAGAATTGGGCCAGGTGAGGGTATTCCCTCAAAGGCCCAGTCCTCTGTTCTTAACGCTACCTCGCTAATGCGGGAAATGGCGAACAGTTTGAAAGAAAAGAAAAAAGATATATATATATATATATATTCTTTCTTTCTTTCAAACTATTCGCCAGTTCCCGCATTAGCGAGGTAGCGTTAAGAACAGAGGACTGGGCCTTTGAGGGAATACCCTCACCTGGCCCAATTCTCTGTTCCTTCTTTTGGAAAATTAAAAAAAAACGAGAGGGGAGGATTTCCAGCCCCCCGCTCCCTCCCCTTTTAGTCGCCTTCTACGACACGCAGGGAATACGTGCGAAGTATTCTTTCTCCCCTATCCCCAGGGAAACAGATATATATATATATATATATATATATATATATATATATATATATATATATATATATATCCCTGGGGATAGGGGATTAAGAATACTTCCCACGTATTCCCTGCGTGTCGTAGAAGGCGACTAAAAGGGGAGGGAGCGGGGGGCTGGAAATCCTCCCCTCTCGTTTTTTTTTTTTTTTTTCCAAAAGAAGGAACAGAGGGGGCCAGGTGAGGATATTCCAAAAAAGGCCCAGTCCTCTGTTCTTAACGTAACCTCGCTAACGCGGGAAATGGCAAATAGTTTAAAAGAAAAAGAAAAATATATATATATAAAACGGGACACAGAAGAAGGAGTCACGCAGGGAGTGCTCATCCTCCTTGAAGGCTCAGATTGGGGTGTCTAAATGTGTGTGGATGTAACCAAGATGAGAAAAAGGAGAGATAGGTAGTATGTTTGAGGAAAGGAACCTGGATGTTTTGGCTCTCAGTGAAACGAAGCTCAAGGGTAAAGGGGAAGAATGGTTTGGGAATGTCTTGGGAGTAAAGTCAGGGGTTAGTGAGAGTACAAGAGCAAGGGAAGGAGTAGCACTACTCCTGAAACAGGAGTTGTGGGAGTATGTGATAGCATGTAAGAAAGTAAATTCTAGATTGATATGGGTAAAACTGAAAGATGATGGAGAGAGATAGGTGATTATTGGTGCATATCCACCTAGGCATGAGAAGAAAGATCATGAGAGGCCAGTGTTTTGGGAGCAGCTGAATGAGTGTGTTAGTGGTTTTGATGCACAAGACCGGGTTATAGTGATGGGTGATTTGAATGCAAAGGTGAGTAATGTGGCAGTTGAGGGAATAATTGGTATACATGGGGTGTTCAGTGTTGTAAATGGAAATGAAGAGCTTGTAGATTTATGTGCTGAAAAAGGACTGGTGATTGGGAATACCTGGTTTAAAAAGCGAGATATACTTAAGCATACGTATGTAAGTAGGAGAGATGGCCAGAGAGCGTTATTGGATTACGTGTTAATTGATAGGCATGCGAAAGAAACTTTTGGATGTTAATGTGCTGAGAGGTGCAACTGGAGGAAAGATAATGAAGGTGAAGGTGAAGATATGTAGGGGTTTTCAGAAAAGAAGAGAGAATGTTGGGGTGAAGAGAGTGGTGAGAGTAAGTGAGCTTGGGAAGGAGACTTGTGTGAGGAAGTACCAGGAGAGACTGAGTACAGAATGGAAAAAGGTGAGAACAAAGGAGGTAAGGGGAGTGGGGGAGGAGTGATGGCTTGCGCAAAAGATGCTTGTGGCATGAGAAGCGTGGGAGGTGGGTTGATTAGAAAGGGTAGTGAGTGGTGAGATGAAGAAGTAAGATTATTAGTGAAAGAGAAGAGAGAGGCATTTGGATGATTTTTGGAAGGAAAAAATACAAATGAGTGGGAAATGTATAAAAGAAAGAGGCAGGAGGTCAAGAGAAAGGTTCAAGAGATGAAAAAGAGGGCAAATGAGAGTTGGGGTGAGAGAGTATCATTAAATTTTAGGGAGAATAAAAAGATGTTTTGGAAGGAGGTAAATAAGGTGCATAAGACATGGGAGCAAATGGGAACTTCAGTGAAGAGGGATAATGGGGAGGTGATAACAAGTAGTGGTGATGTGAGAGAGATGGAGTGAGTATTTTGAAGGTTTGTTGAATGTGTTTGATGATAGAGTGGCAGATATAGGTTGTTTTGGTCGAGGTGGTGTGCAAAATGAGAGGGTTAGGGAAAATGATTTGGTAAACAGAGAAGAGGTAGTAAAAGCTTTGCGGAAGATGAAAGCCGGCAAGGCAGCAGGTTTGGATGGTATTGCAGTGGAATTTATTAAAATATGGGGTGACTGTATTGTTGACTGGTTGGTAAGGTTATTTAATGATGTATGATTCATGGTAAGGTGCCTGAGGATTGGCGGAATGCTTGCATAGTGTCATTGTACAAAGGTAAAGGGGATAAGAGTGAGTGCCCCAATTACAGAGGTATAAGGTTGTTGAGTATGGTTGAGAGAGCAGAAGAGGGTGTTTTGAAATGGTTTGGTCACATGGAGAGAATGAGTGAGGAAAGATTGATTAAGAGGATATATGTGTCAGAGGTGGAGGGAATGAGGAGAAGTGGGAGACCAAATTGGAGGTGGAAAGATGGAGTGAAAAAGATTTTCAGTGATCGGGGCCTGAACATGCAGGAGGGTGAAAGGCGTGCAAGGAATAGAGTGAATTGAAACGATGTGGTATACCGGGGTCGATGTGCTGTCAATGGATTGAACCAGGGCATGTGAAGCGTCTGGGGTAAACCATGGAAAGTTCTGTGGAGCCTGGATGTGGAAAGGGAGCTGTGGTTTCAGTGCATTATTACATGACAGCTAGAGTCTGAGTATGAACGAATGGGGCCTTTGTTGTCTTTTCCTAGCAATACCTCGCACATGAGGGGGGGAGGGGGTTGTTATTCCATGTGTGGCGAGATGGCGATGGGAATAAATAAAGGCAGACAGTATGAATTATGTACATGTGTATATATGTATATGTCTGTATGTGTATATATATGTGTACATTGAGATGTATAGGTATGTATATTTGCGTGTGTGGACGTGTATGTGTATACATTTGTATGTGGGTGGGTTGGGCCATTCTTTCGTCTGTTTCCTTGCGCTACCTCGCTAACGCAGGAGACAGTGACAAAGCAAAATGAATAAATAAATAAATAAATAAATATATATATATATATATATATATATATATATATATATATATATATATATATATATATATATATATATATATATATATATATATGTGCTTATATATATCCCTGGGGATAGGGGAGAAAGAATACTTCCCAAGCATTCCTCACATGTCGTAGAAGGCGACTAAAGGGGACAGGAGCGGGCGGCTAGAAACCCTCCCCTCCTTGTATTTTAACTTTCTAAAAGGGGAAACAGAAGAAGGAGTCACGCAGGGAGTGCTCATCCTCCTTGAAGGCTCAGACTGGGGTGTCTAAGTGTGTGTGGATGTAACCGAGATGAGAAAAAAGGAGAGATAGGTAGAATGTTTGAGGAAAGGAACCTGGATGTTTTGGCTCTCAGTGAAACGAAGCTCAAGGGTAAAGGGGAAGAGTGGTTTGGGAATGTCTTAGGAGTAAAGTCAGGGGTTAGTGAGATGACACGAGCAAGGGAAGGAGTAGCACTATTCCTGAAACAGAAGTGGTGGGAGTATGTGATGGAGTGTAAGAAAGTAAACTCTAGATTGATATGGGTAAAACTGAAAGTTGATGGAGAGAGATGGGTGATTATTGGTGCATATGCACCTGGGCATGAGAAGAAAGAACATGAGAGGCAAGTGCCTTGGGAGCAGCTGAATGAGTGTGTTAGTGGTTTTGATGCACGAGACCGGATTATAGTGATGGGTGATTTGAATGCAAAGGTGAGTAATGTGGCAGTTGAGGGAATAATTGGTATACATGGGGTGTTCAGTGTTGTAAATGGAAATGGTGAAGAGCTTGTAGATTTATGTGCTGAAAAAGGACTGGTGATTGGGAATACCTGGTTTAAAAAGCAAGATATACTTAAGTATACATATGTAAGTAGGAGAGATGGCCAGAGAGCGTTATTGGATTACGTGTTAATTGATAGGCGCGCAAAAGAGAGACTTTTGGATGTTAATGTGCTGAGAGGTGCAACTGGAGGGATGTCTGATCATTATCTTCTGGAGGCGAAGGTGAAGATTTGTAGAGGTTTTCAGAAAAGAAGAGAGAATGTTGGGGTGAAGAGAGTGGTGAGAGTAAGTGAGCTTGGAAAGGAGACTTGTGTGAGGAAGTACTAGGAGAGACTGTGTACAGAATGGAGAAAGGTGAGACAAAGGAGGTAAGGGGAGTGGGGGAGGAATGGGATGCATTTAGGGAAGCAGTGATGGCTTGCGTAAAAGATGCTTGTGGCATGAGAAGTGTGGGAGGTGGGCAGATTAGAAAGGGTAGTGAATGGTGGCATGAAGAAGTGAGATTATTAGTGAAAGAGAAGAGAGAGGCATTTGGACGATTTTTGCAGGGAAATAATGCAAATGAGTGGGAGATGTATAAAAGAAAGAGGCAGGAGGTCAAGAGAAAGGTGCAAGAGGTGAAAAAGAGGGCAAATGAGAGTTGGGGCGAGAGAGTGTCATCAAATCTTGGGGAGAATAAAAAGATGTTTTGGAAGGAGGTAAATAAAGTGTGTAAGACAAGGGAACAAATGGGAACTTCAGTGAAGGGGACTAATGGGGAGGTGATAACAACTAGTGGTGATGTGAGACGGAGGTGGAGTGAGTATTTTGAAGGTTTGTTGAATGTGTTTGATGATAAAGTGGCAGATATAGGTTGTTTTGGTCGAGGTGGTGTGCAAAGTGAGAGGGTTAGGGAAAATGATTTGGTAAACAGAGAAGAGGTAGTAAAAGCTTTGCGGAAGATGAAAGCCGGCAAGGCAGCGGGTTTGGATGGTATTGCAGTGGAATTTATAAAAAAAAAAAGGGGGTGACTGTATTGTTGACTGGTTGGTAAGGTTATTTAATGTATGTATGATTCATGGTAAGGTGCCTGAGGATCAGCAGAATGCTTGCATAGTGCATAGTGCCATTGTACAAAGGCAAAGGGGACAAAGGTGAGTGCTCAAATTACAGAGGTATAAGTTTGTTGAGCATTCCTGGTAAATTATATGGGAGGGTATTGATTGAGAGGGTGAAGGCATGTACAGAGCATCAGATGGCAAGAGCAGTGTGGTTTCAGAAGTGGTAGAGGATGTGTGGATCAGGTGTTTGCTGTGAGGAATGTATGTGAGAAATAATTAGAAAAGCAAATGGATTTGTATGCAGCATTTATGGATCTGGAGAAGGCATATGATAGAGTTGATAGAGATGCTCTGTGGAAGGTATTAAAAATATATGGTGTGGGAGGCAAGTTGTTAGAAGCAGTGAAAAGTTTGGTAAAGTGTGTGAAAGAAGAAAGTTAAGAGTAAATGTGAATAAGAGCAAGGTTATTAGGTACAGTAGGGTTGAGGGTCAAGTCAATTGGGAGGTGAGTTTGAATGGAGAAAAACTGGAGGAAGTAAAGTGTTTTAGATATCTGGGAGTGGATCTGGCAGCGTATGGAAACATGGAAGCGGAAGTGGATCATAGGGTGGGGGAGGGGGCGAAAATTCTGGGAGCCTTGAAGAATGTGTGGAAGTCGAGAACATTATCTCGGAAAGCAAAAATGGGTATATTTGAAGGAATAGTGGTTCCAACAATGTTGTATGGTTGCGAGGCGTGGACTATGGATAGAGTTGTGCGCAGGAGGATGGATGTGCTGGAAATGAGATGTTTGAGGACAATGTGTGGTGTGAGGTGTTTTGATCGAGTAAGTAACGTAAGGGTAAGAGAGATGTGTGGAAATAAAAAGAGCGTGGTTGAGAGAGCAGAAGAGGGTGTTTTGAAATGGTTTGGTCACATGGAGAGAATGAGTGAGGAAAGATTGACCAAGAGGATATATGTGTCAGAAGTGGAGGGAACGAGGAGAAGAGGGAGACCAAATTGGAGGTGGAAAGATGGAGTGAAAAAGATTTTGTGTGATTGGGGCCTGAACATGCAGGAGGGTGAAAGGAGGGCAAGGAATAGAGTGAATTGGAGCGATGTGGTATACCGGGGTTGACGTGCTGTCAGTGGATTGAATCAAGGCATGTGAAGCGTCTGGGGTAAACCATGGAAAGCTGTGTAGGTATGTATATTTGCGTGTGTGGACGTATGTATATACATGTGTATGGGGGTGGGTTGGGCCATTTCTTTCGTCTGTTTCCCTGGCTACCTCGCAAACGCGGGAGACAGCGACAAAGCAAAAAAAAAAAAATATATATATATATATATATTTCTTTTTTTTCCATACATATTCACCATTTTCCGCATCAGCAAGTTAGCATCAAGAACAGAGAACTGAGCCTTAGAGGGAATATCCTCATGTGACCCACCTTCTCCATTCCTTCTTTTGGAAAATTAAGAACGAGAGGGAAGGATTTCCAGCCCCCTGCTCCCTCCTTTTTTAGTCGCCTTCTACAACATGCAGGGAATACATTGGAAGTATTCTTTCTCCCCTATCCCCAGGTATAACATAGAGTGAGAGAGAGAGATAGAGACTTCGTGGAAGTTGCTACGAATGTATGGTGTGGGAGGAATGCTATTAGAAGCAGTGTTTATCAAGAGAGTAAGGTGTGTGTGCAAGCAGGTTGAGAGGAGGGTGAGTGGTCATAGGTGAAGATGGCAGGGGTATGAGATATCATCATGGCTATTTACTCTTTGTATGGGTGGGTTGGTATGGGAGGTGAATGTAATGGACTTGGAGAAAGGAACAGATTCAAGTAAGAGACTGCGGAAGCTGGTGTCTGAGTTAAGGCAAGTGTGTGAAAGGAGTGAGTTGAGAGGAAATGAGAATAGAAGCAAGGTTTAACATGTAAAAGAGTGAAGTTATTTGGAATACAGTTTGGTTGGAGAAAACTTGCTGGAAGTGGAGTGTTTTAGATACCTAGGGTGTATATGGCAGTGGATAGAACCATGGGAGCTTATGCGAGCCATAGAGTTGGTGAAGGGGCAATTATCTTTGGTGCATTGAGGAGTAAGTGGAAACTTGTATATAAGGGCAAAGATGGGTATGTTTGATGGTATGGTAGTCTTGTCAGTGCTGAATGGCTGTGAGGCATGGGTCTTAGACAAAAATGTACAGGATAAGGTGAATGTGTTGGAAATGAAATGTCTGAGGCTTGGTTGAATAAGAAATGGTTGGGCAAGAGAGAGATGTGGAAGTAAGATGAGTATGTATGAGAGAGCCAAAGATGATATACTGAAATTGTTTGGATATTTGGAAAGGATGAGAAAGGATGAGGAAAAGATGATTAAGAGGGGATGCATGACAGAAGTGGAGGGATCAAGGAAAAGGGTGGAAACCAAGGAGGAGGTGGAAGGATGGAGTGAAAGATGCTTTGAAAGTTCGTGGCTTGAACATGCAAGAGGATGCAAGACTTGCAAGGGATAGTGCTAATGAAGATAATGTGGTTTATGTTTACAGGGGAGGACAAGGTCTCACTGGGCTGAACCAGGGCATATGCAGCAGTCAGGGAAAACCATGGTAAGATCTGTGGGTCCTGATCGTTGATAGGGGGCTCTGGTTCTGGTCCATTATGCATAACACCTAGAGAATAGATGTGACCAAAAGAAGCCATTACTTTATCTCTTCCTGACACTACCTCATTAATACAGGAAATGGAGAACATTTATGAAAGAAATGAGAAACAGTGGACAAGTATAATTTTTTTTCCATACTTTATTGCAGTTTCCTGTGTCAGCGAGGTAGCACTAGCGCCCCACAGGAAACAGCATAAATGCATGAAGGAATAAGCACAAACACCATCTTGGAACTGGATATTAATGAAAACATCATTAAACAACTGTCTCAGAGAGGAGTAAGATATTAGGGGAGGTACTAGATAGATGCTGTTCAGCAGAGAAGTTACTATAGAGACCACAAATGTTAGCATAGTGAATAGAAAAAGAGGGTCTAAGCGAGGGAAAGGTTGTGGGAGGAGCCAGTACTACTACTGTCAGATTCCTCTCTTATTTACAGTAGAGTCAGGCGTAAACCCAGAGATTATTAGATTTGTTGGACTGTCATGATTGTACTTAAAACTGTTTGAGTGGACTGGAGGTGGCAAGAGTACTGATGTGAAAAAAATAAGCAAGGCAGATGGTGCTTGTAAGATGACAGGATTAGCCCGGTGGTATCATTTTGATGAGACAGAAAGAAAGACCAGCAATCCTAACCTGGAGAGTGTAAGATGGTTCTGGCCTCCACTGTAATGCTCATCAGTCAGGATTGTAGTATCTTCCTGGGTGCCTGTTATCAATATATATCTTTCATAGTTGTTCATTGTTTCCTGTGTTTGTGAGGCAGTGCCAGGAACAGACAAAAAAAAGAAGCTTCATTTGCTAACATATATTTCTGACTGTTGTTTGATCACAGCCTCCTAACCACAACCAGGCCTCTCAGACCTTTTTGTGGTTTCCCCTTTCTACTTCACATGCCCTAGTTCTGTCCACTGACAGCACTTTGCCCCTTATACGCCTTATTGTTCCAGTTCACTCTTATCCCATGCATACCTTTCACCCTTGTACATGTTCAGGCCCTAACCACTCAAAATAGTTTTCGCTCCATCCTTCCACTTCCAGTTTGGTTACCCACTTCTTTTCCTCTGCACTCTTGACTTATATTCCCTTTGTCAGCCTCTCACTCGTTCTTTCCATATGTCCAAATCGTTTTAGCACACTTTCAGTTCTCCTCACCATGCTCTTCTTTTTACTATGTCCAGAGCGTGGACAGGAATTTGTATGTGTTTGCTTAGGGAGTGTGCTTTCTGTCAGATGTATGTCTGGTGCATTGAAGTTTAGGGCTAAGTTGGGAAGTTGGTAGCTTGTTGTTTGTCAGGTTACTTCGGTGCATATGTGTCTTTTGTCATTCTTATATTTGTTGGGGTTGGGGAGATCTGTGAATATAGGTTATTGAAATGTGAGGCAGGGGTAAGCTTTTTATTTATTCTTGTAGGGTTGGTGTTTAGTTATAGAGTGGTTTAGCTGGGAGGAGTCTAGTCCTGTTGCATAGAATAGTGCTGAGCATGTTGAGGTGGGACTGTATTCAGAGGATCTTTGTTTCACTGGGAGGGAGTCGAGTGTGGGAGGGGTCTAGTCCTGTTGCATAGAAAAGAGTGCTGAGCATGTTGAGGTGGGACTGTATTCAGAGGATCTATGTTTCAGTGGGAGGAAGTTCATTGCATGTGGTTGCTAGGCAGCCAGTGATTGTTCTGAGTGCATTGTTTTGTGTGATTTGCAGCTTATATATATATATATATATATATATATATATATATATATATATATATATATATATATATATATATATATATATAGAATGATAGAATGTAAGAAAGTAAATTCTCGATTAATATGGGTAAAACTGAAAGTTGATGGAGAGAGATGGGTGATTATTGGTGCATATGCACCTGGGCATGAGAAGAAAGATCATGAGAGGCAAGTGTTTTGGGAGCAGCTGAATGAGTGTGTTAGTGGTTTTGATGCACGAGACCAGGTTATAGTGATGGGTGATTTGAATGCAAAGGTGAGTAATGTGGCAGTTGAGGGAATAATTGGTATACATGGGGTGTTCAGTGTTGTAAATGGAAATGGTGAAGAGCTTGTAGATTTATGTGCTGAAAAAGGACTGGTGATTGGGAATACCTGGTTTAAAAAGCGAGATATACATAAGTATACGTATGTAAGTAGGAGAGATGGCCAGAGAGCGTTATTGGATTACGTGTTAATTGACAGGCGCGCGAAAGAGAGACCTTTGGATGTTAATGTGCTGAGAGGTGCAACTGGAGGGATGTCTGATCATTATCTTGTGGAGGCTAAGGTGAAGATTTGTATGGGTTTTCAGAAAAGAAGAGTGAATGTTGGGGTGAAGAGGGTGGTGAGATTAAGTGAGCTTGGGAAGGAGACTTGTGTGAGGAAGTACCAGGAGAGACTGAGTACAGAATGGAAAAAGGTGAGAACAATGGAAGTAAGGGGAGTGGGGGAGGAATGGGATGTATTTAGGGAATCAGTGATGGATTGCGCAAAAGATGCTTGTGGCATGAGAAGAGTGGGAGGTGGGTTGATTAGAAAGGGTAGTGAGTGGTGGGATGAAGAAGTAAGATTATTAGTGAAAGAGAAGAGAGAGGCATTTGGACGATTTTTGCAGGGAAAAAATGCAATTGAGTGGGAGATGTATAAAAGAAAGAGACAGGAGGTCAAGAGAAAGGTGCAAGAGGTGAAAAAGAGGGCAAATGAGAATTGGGGTGAGAGAGTATCATTAAATTTTAGGGAGAATAAAAAGATGTTCTGGAAGGAGGTAAATAAAGTGCGTAAGACAAGGGAGCAAATGGGAACTTCAGTGAAGGGCGCAAATGGGGAGGTGATAACAAGTAGTGGTGATGTGAGAAGGAGATGGAGTGAGTATTTTGAAGGTTTGTTGAATGTGTTTGATGATAGAGTGGCAGATATAGGGTGTTTTGGTCGAGGTGGTGTGCAAAGTGAGAGGGTTAGGGAAAATGATTTGGTAAACAGAGAAGAGGTAGTAAAAGCTTTGCGGAAGATGAAAGCCAGCAAGGCAGCAGGTTTGGATGGTATTGCAGTGGAATTTATTAAAAAAGGGGGTGACTGTATTATTGACTGGTTGGTAAGGTTATTTAATGTATGTATGACTCATGGTGAGGTGCCTGAGGATTGGCGGAATGCGTGCAAAGTGCCATTGTACAAAGGCAAAGGGGATAAGAGTGAGTGCTCAAATTACAGAGGTATAAGTTTGTTGAGTATTCCTGGTAAATTATATGGGAGGGTATTGATTGAGAGGGTGAAGGCATGTACAGAGCATCAGATTGGGGAAGAGCAGTGTGGTTTCAGAAGTGGTAGAGGATGTGTGGATCAGGTGTTTGCTTTGAAGAATGTATGTGAGAAATACTTAGAAAAGCAAATGGATTTGTATGTAGCATTTATGGATCTGGAGAAGGCATATGATAGAGTTGATAGAGATGCTCTGTGGAAGGTATTAAGAATATATGGTGTGAGAGGCAAGTTGTTAGAAGCAGTGAAAAGTTTTTATCGAGGATGTAAGGCATGTGTACGTGTAGGAAGAGAGGAAAGTGATTGGTTCTCAGTGAATGTAGGTTTGCGGCAGGGGTGTGTGATGTCTCCATGGTTGTTTAATTTGTTTATGGATGGGGTTGTTAGGGAGGTGAATGCAAGAGTTTTGGAAAGAGGGGCAAGTATGAAGTCTGTTGGGGATGAGAGAGCTTGGGAAGTGAGTCAGTTGTTGTTCGCTGATGATACAGCGCTGGTGGCTGATTCATGTAAGAAACTGCAGAAGCTGGTGACTGAGTTTGGTAAAGTGTGTGAAAGAAGAAAGTTAAGAGTAAATGTGAATAAGAGCAAGGTTATCAGGTACAGTAGGGTTGAGGGTCAAGTCAGTTGTGAGGTAAGTTTGAATGGAGAAAAGCTGGAGGAAGTGAAGTGTTTTAGATATCTGGGAGTGGATCTGGCAGCGGATGGAACCATGGAAGCGGAAGTGAATCATAGGGTGGGGGAGGGGGCGAAAATTCTGGGAGCCTTGAAGAATGTGTGGAAGTCGAGAACATTATCTCGTAAAGCAAAAATGGGTATGTTTGAAGGAATAGTGGTTCCAACAATGTTGTATGGTTGCGAGGCGTGGGCTATGGATAGAGTTGTGCGCAGGAGGGTGGATGTGCTGGAAATGAGATGTTTGTGGACAATGTGTGGTGTGAGATGGTTTGATCGAGTAAGTAATGTATGGGTTCTTAAGAGAGATGTGTGGAAATAAAAAGAGTGTGGTTGAGAGAGCAGAAGAGGGTGTTTTGAAATGGTTTGGTCACATGGAGAGAATGAGTGAGGAAAGATTGACCAAGAGGATATATGTGTCAGAGGTGGAGGGAACGAGGAGAAGTGGGAGACCAAATTGGAGGTGGAAAGATGGAGTGAAAAAGATTTTGAGTGATCGGGGCCTGAACATGCAGGAGGGTGAAAGGCGTGCAAGGAATAGAGTGAATTGGAACGATGTGGTATACCGGGGTCGACGTGCTGTCAATGGATTGAACCAGGGCATGTGAAGCATCTGGGGTAAACCATGGAAAGTTGTGTGGGGCCTGGATGTGGAAAGGGAGCTGTGGTTTCGGTGCATTATTACATGACAGCTAGAGACTGAGTGTGAACAAATGGGGCCTTTGGTGTCTTTTCCTAGCGCTACCTCGCACACATGAGGGGGGAGGGGGTTGTTATTCCATGTGTGGCGAGGTGGCGATGGGAACAAATAAAGGCAGACAGTATGAATTATGTACATGTGTATATATGTATATGCCTGTGTGTGTATATATATATGTGTACATTGAGATGTATAGGTATGTATATTTGCATGTGTGGACGTGTATGTATATACATGTGTATGCTGGCGGGTTGGGCGTTTCTTTCGTCTGTTTCCTTGTGCTACCTCGCTAACGCAGGAGACAGCGACAAAGCAAAATAAATAAATAAAATAATAAATAAATAAATATATATATATATATATATATATATATATATATATATATATATATATATATATATATTATCCCTGGGGATAGGGGAGAAAATACTTCCCACGTATTCCCTGCGTGTCATAGAAGGCGACTAAAAGGGAAGGAAGTGGGGGGCTTGAAATCCTCCCCTCTCTTTTTTTTTTTTTTTTTTTTTTTTTTTTTTTTTTTTTTTTTTTCCAAAAGAGGGAACAGAGAAGGGGGCCAGGTGAGGATATTCCCTCAAAGGCCCATGCCTCTGTTCTTAATGCTACCTCGCTAACGCGGGAAATGGCGAATAGTGTGAAAATATATATATATATATAATATGTATGGTTTTGAGAGCATGGAAGCCTAGGCAGGTGAGGCATAAAGTGGAGCAGATGAATTGTTTGTTTAGAATGTTCAAGGATTCTTCTTCATGTTCAAATCTGGTGTTGTTTTTGCAATGATGTTATTGGTACGGGAAGTGAATGTCTCGTTTAGTAGATGTGATGCCAATGATGGTTGGTGTTTTATTAGGTAGGAGTGACTGTCCATTCAAGGTGACTGGAGTATGTGAGCTGGATTTGTCTGTCTGGGGTTAAAAGAGTGATTGAAGACTTATGTGAGCCATTGTTCCAACTATAATATAGTGGTGTGATTGTGAAGTCATCTGCCTGAGGTAATATTGGGAGGTTGTGTAGGGAACTCTTTTGTGTTTTAGAGGTGGAGCCATTAAGTGACTCACAATGGCATGGCAGCTGGCCATGAAACTGGCTAGCCACCTTTTGTTGTAAAAGAGGGTGATGTCAAGTATTTTTTTCTGTATGTGTAATGGCACAGCTGAATATTGAATATTTTCTTAATGACTGTTACCATTAGTACTATTTTGGAGGTGAGCTGGTTAGGGTTGATCATGGTTGTAGTTGGTTGAATCCATCTTGGACATGTGTGAGGTCAGTATGTAGTGTTGTTGTAGAGTGTTAGGTTCTGGAGTAGTGCTTTGTGTGTGAGAACAGAATCTTTTGTATGATTCTATTGTGGATCAGTTTTTCACAGAATTTGGATACTGATTTCCACAGAACCAGTTTCTATGAAAGTGTTGACATTGCCCAGGATCTCTTTTCAAAGGCTCTTGCACTCCAAGACTCTCCTACTTCAAGTAGCAGGGAAAAGTGAACTCAGAGTGATAAGGTTTTTGATAGGGCTGTCCTCCTAGTGATACAGCCTTGCCAAAGTTGACTTTTCAGTCTTGGTGTAACCTCAACAAGTGAAGTGAGATTATTCATATGTATATTTATAATTACCTAAAGACAGACTTCTGTGAAAGATTCCTAATGCCTCCCAGGCCCTTTCTGAAGGCTCCTGCAGCTCAAGGCCACTTTGCTTCCAGCAGTAGGGAAATGTAGACTCCTTTGGAGTGAGACACTCTTTGATGAGATTGTGCTCCCAATGATACATCCTCGCCAAAGATGACTTTTCAGCCGTGGTGTAACCTTAAGCAAGCAGATTCCAGCAACATTCACTTATTTATTTTTATATATTTTTTTTCCATTCTTGATGGCTGTTTACTGTGTTAGTAGGGAACAGATAGTCTACATCCATTGACATCCTTTCTCTAGCTGTTATGTAATGCACTGAAACCACAGCTCCCTATCCTCAATCAGGCTCCACAGACTTTTCCTTGGTTTATTCAGGATGCTTCACATGCCCTGGTTCAGTCAATTGACAGCACATCAACCCCTGTATACCACATTGTTCCAGTTCATTTTTCCATGCACTCTTTTCATCTTCTTGCATGTTCAGGCCCTGATTGCTCAGTATCTTTCTCTCCATCCATCCATTCTCCTTGTTTCCTCCCATTCTGACATATATATCCTCTTTGTCAACCTTTCCACTTCATTCTCCCCATATGTCTAGACCATTTCAGCACTCTTTTCTGCTCTCAACCACACATTTTTTTTTTTTTTTTTTTTTTACCACACCTCTCTTACCCTTTTGTTACTAACTTGATTAAACCACCTCACACTAGAAACTGTCCTTAAATATTTAATTTCCAACACATCCTTCGTCTTCAGCATAGTCTTATCTATAGCCCTTGTTGTACTGTTGGAATTACTGTACCTTCAAACATACCCATTTTTGCTCTCCCAGATAAAGATATCTTTCAGCACATTCTTTGGCAATCCCAGAATCTTTGCCCCATCACTCATCCTGTGAATCACTTACATTGTTCCATTAACTGTCAAGTCCATTCCTTGTTATCGAAAACACTTCTTTTCCTCCAAATTTTCTCCATTTAAACCCACATCCCTACTATTATGTCCCTCAACTCTGCTTATATTAACATTTACTTTCGACTTCCTCCTTTCACACTCTTTTCCAAACTCAATCACCAACTTCTGCTGTTTCTAACTTGAATCTGCCACCAGCAAACAAGTGACCCTCTTATCCTGTATGGACTGCATACTCACACCTCTCCAAGTCTTGCATTTACCTCCCTCACTAACCCATTCATATGCAAATTAAATTACCATAGGGACATCACACACCCTCACCACAGACCAGCCATCACTTGGAACCATCCACTCTCCTCTCCTCTTGCTCATACACATGCCTTACACCCTCAGTAAAAACCTCTGCTTCAAGCGGCTTTCCTCCTACACCATATATTCTTAAGACCGACCTTCCACAAGGTATCTCTATCACCCCTTTCATATGCTTTCTCCAGATCCATAAATGCCACATACAAATCCATCTTTTTCTTTAAATATTTCTCACATTTTTTTAAAGAAAAACTGGAGGAAGTAAAGTGTTTTAGATATCTGGGAGTGGATCTGGCAGCAGATGGAACCATGGAAGCGGAAGTGAATCATAGGGTGGGGGATGGGGCAAAAATTCTGGGAGCCTTGAAGAATGTGTGGAAGTCAAAAACATTATCTCGGAAAGCAAAAATGGGTATGGTTGAAGGAATAGTGGTTCCAACAATGTTGTATGGTTGCGAGGCATGGGCTATGGATAGAGTTGTGCGCAGGAGGGTGGATGTGCTGGAAATGAGATGTTTGAGGACAATGTGTGGTGTGAGGTGGTTTGATCAAGTAAGTAATGTAAGGGTAAGAGAGGTGTGGAAATAAAAAGTGTGTGGTTGAGAGAGCAGAAGAGGGTGTTTTGAAATGGTTTGGTCACATGGAGAGAATGAGTGAGGAAAGATTGACAAAGAGGATATATGTGTCAGAGGTGGAGGGAACGAGGAGAAGTGGGAGACCAAATTGGAGGTGGAAAGATGGAGTGAAAAAGATTTTGAGTGATCGGGGCCTGAACATGCAGGAGGCGTGCAAGGAATAGAGTGAATTGGAACGATGTGGTATACCGGGGTCGACGTGCTGTCAATGGATTGAACCAGAGCATGTGAAGCGTCTGGGGTAAACCATGGAAAGTTCTGTGGGGCCTGGATGTGCAAAGGGAGCTGTGGTTTCGGTGCATTATTACATGACAGCTAGAGACTGAGTGTGAACAAATGGGGCCTTTGTTGTCTTTTCCTAGCGCTACCTCGCACACATGAGGGGGGAGGGGGTTGTTATTCCATGTGTGGTGAGGTGGCGATGGGAATAAACAAAGGCAGACAGTATGAATTATGTACATGCGTATATATGTATATGTCTGTGTGTGTATATATATGTGTACATTGAGATGTATAGGTATGTATATTTGTTTGTGTGGATGTGTATGTATATACATGTGTATGTGGGTGGGTTGAGCCATTCTTTCGTCTGTTTCCTTGCGCTACCTCGCTAACGCGGGAGACAGCGACAAAGCAAAATAAATAAATAAATATTTTTTAAAGCAGACACCTGATCCACACTTCCTTAACCATTTCTGAAACCACACTGCTCCTCCCAAGTCTGATGCTCTGTACATGCCTTCACCCTCTTAGTCACTACCCTCCCATACATCTCACCAGGTACACTCAACAGACCTAAACCTCTGTAGTTTGAACACCCACCTTTTTACCCCTTGGCTTTATACCATGGTACTATGCATGCCTTCTGCCAATCCTCAGGCTCCTTAGTATGATTCATGCATACATTGAAAATCCTAACTAACCAGTCAGCTGCACATCACCCCCTTTTCTTAATAAATTCAACTACAGTACCATCCACCTTTTCACATTTCATCTTATATAAGGCTCTAACCACCTGTTCTCTCTTCACCAAACTGCTCTCCACGACTCTTTCACTTCACATACCACCCTGACCCAAACACCACACATCTGCCACCCTATCATAAAACATGTTCAAGTCCTTTGAAAAATACTCATTTACCACTTCCCTCTTTGCCCCCTTCACTGATGTTGCTATTTTTTTTGACAAGACATGCACATTTAGGTTCAGCCGGATGGCAGCTTATTATCATTTAAGAAATAAATTTTACTTGAATTTAGAGACCAAAGCCTTCCTTTAAGAAAGACTGTTTTATATTAAGGTCATTCCCAGCACTAATGTCTCTGTGTTACCTGTGGTTAGTCCGCAAAAAGGAAGGAGCTCTTCCTGTCCTATTTTTATGAGCAAACTTCACAAGATCTGCTGGATTCTTCAGAAGTGCAAACTGTTGTGTAAAGATGCTGCTCAAGTAGCATATCTGCAGACTTTGGGGCTTCCAACAAACAGACCACCTCTTGGGCAGTATGGCATGTAGTACTGATGTGTGCAATTACCATGGGAAATAATATACTTTTAGAATGCTGGTGGTCAGTCTCTGTAAAACAGCATCTGACAGGAACTTCATATTTATACCATAGGATCCCCTTGGAGATGAACAGATTAGATCTGGGGCATGTATTTATGGAAGAACTGAATTTTTCTTCATTGCCATAATTTAGAAGTGCTGAGTGATGGGAAGTTCTGATTTATATTCAGCACAGATTATTTTATATTAACAAGTTCATTGGTTTGATTTAGATATTTTTTACTTCAAGCGCAATCAGTGATGGAAACTCAATACTTATATACAGTATAGTATTTATTAGATGGTCATAGATGCTATATATTTACTTCATATTAGGAAGGATGGAGTGATGGAGATTTTGGGTGGTCGGGGCCTGAACATGCAGGAGGGTGAGGGGCGTGCAAGGAATAGAGTGAATTGGAACGATGTGCTATACCAGGGTCGACGTGCTGTCAATGGATTGAACCAGGGCATGTGAAGCGTCTGGGGTAAACCATGGAAAGTTCTGTGGGGCCTGGATGTGTAAAGGGAGCTGTGGTTTCGGTGCATTATTACATGACAGCTAGAGACTGAGTGTGAACGAATGGGGCCTTTGTTGTCTTTTCCTAGTGCTACATCGCACACATGAGGGGGGAGGGTGTTGTTATTCCATGTGTGGCGATGGGAATGAATAAAGGCAGACAGTATGAATTATGTACATGGGTATATATGTATATGTCTGTGTGTGTATATATATGTATACATTGAGATGTATGGTATATAGGTATGTATATGTGCTGTGTGTGGATGTTTATGTATATACATGTGTATGTGGGTGGGTTGGACCATTCTTTCGTCTGTTTCCTTGCGCTACCTCGCTAACGCGGGAGACAGCGACAAAGCAAAATTAATAAAATATAAAAATAATTATGAGCTCATTAGCATATTTTATAAAGAAATACTGTAACTAAAGAATGTCAGATGACAAGAACATGCTTATTTATATATTTTAGTTAAAAACAAATTTGTGTTACCAGACTAACACCTGCTTGAGGATACACGCCGAGTGAAAAGCCACCTTTGGCAAGTCAGTATGACCAAGGAGTACAGTTTTATCAAAGAATTTCTTACTACAAAGAAGTCTGCATTTCCCTGCTATTAGAAACAGTTCATTCTTGGGCTGCAGGAACCATTAGAAATATTTTAGGTAAAACCAGGATACTTTCATAAAAATTGCTTTTGAGATAATTATAAGTAATTAAATTGAAAATAAAGATAAATATTGTTTCACCTTTTATAAATGTTAATGGACTGGTTAGCATATTTCATGTAGAAGTGTTACAACTCAATAATGCTTAATGGTGAGATTTTAGGCATATTAATGCATTCATTATCATATGTTATGAAGAAAAGTTCCTACTCAAATGTGTTAAATGATGGGATTTTCATATTTAGAGCCTTAGATTTTGACTCACTGCAACATGCAGTGAGTGTGATATTGTCACTTATGCATGTGTGTGTTTGTGTCTGTACAAGGAAACGTTCTTGATAGCACAGTGACTTTAAGAACAGTTCATGCTTGAAATTTTCATGCTTAAGTTAAAAGTACCCTCTGTAGACTTGGTGGACTGATTATGATTTTGAGACGTAGTTACATTTATTTGCTTATTGATTGGGAAAAACTTTTTTTCTGTTGCTCAGGTGTGATGAATTATGAAAAATTTAGATGTATAGCATGATTGTGTTAGGAAAATGAATTATTTTGGCATACAATTATTGCAAATTTGTTTAGTTGTCTTCTTTTCTGCTCATCATGAGATGTTAGGCATTGTCAGGTCATTATGGTAAATATTTTAGTTATGGATAGAAGTCATCAAGGCTAGGCTTAAGAGAGAAAAGTGCAAAAGAAAGAGATGGGAAAAGAATAAAGTTTAGGTCGAGGTACAAAGCCTGCAAGGGACATGTTACAGTTGTTAAGAAACACAAAATGGTAAAGAGTTCCGAAGCATACCAGAAAATGGAGATATATATATCACAATAACTTGCTTTCAGGTTGTTAACAGCCATGTTGTCATTTCTGAACTCAGTGATTTGCAGAGTACTGTTTGACGATTTTTATAGCGAAGGCACACAAGTAGCCACCTCTCAGAATTGAAGTCAAAGTAATGAATGTAGAACAAGGAAAGGAAACTAGAAGGGAAAGTGGGCTTTTTTTAAAAGTTTAGATTGGGAGAGTTAATATCTTGGATTGCTGTACTCACATTTCCATCAAGTAGATATCTGAAGCTGCCTCTAGAGAGAGCAGTGATCCAAGCAATTGATTTTTTTTTTTTTTTTTTTTTTTTTTGCATAACTGGAGTGAATGCTTGTCAACAGGACGACCTGTACCTGACACAGCATATTTTGCTGTTAGAAAAGATATGAAAGTGATGAGGGGGTTTAGAGAGAGAAAAAGGAAGAAATTGAAATCTAGAGCTGTTGAACTTGACCAAGTTGTCTGTTCCATTGGGAGACTCTGTCCAAATCAGAATTTAAAGTTGATGAGAGGAGATGTAGATCAGGCAAGAGAAGTTGGACCAGATCTAAAGAAACAGGAAAAAGCAAAGTTTTTTAAAGAAAGGTTGTCAAAAATAAAGGAGGAATACTGTTGACGACAAGGAAAGAAAGAGGTGATTCACCAGCAGTAATAGAAATAGACTGGTCAGAAAGACATTGCATGTTTGTGCTGTGTAGTTATATTTGTATTTACGATAAGATCTGAGTACTGACATTTATATGAGTGTACGTGAATTGGCTCTCTTTGCTTAAAGTATACCTGTGTAAGACCATAATGTTGCCAGATTTTTTTCTTTTTATAATACTCTCAACTACATCTTTTTAAACCACATAATTTTAAAGTTTATCTTACATTCTGCAGCCTCTGTCTTTCTTGTTTTTTTATCATGCTTCCTTTCAAGTACTTTCCTTCTTAATGTATTTTTGTTGAGGCAGCCTTCATTTGCTTCCCTGAATGCAAGGAATTATTTCCCACTTCACAAATGTGACAGCTAAACAAAAACCCTTGCAAAAATTTTAAGCAACTCTTCTGAGAACTTCTATTTAATTATAATCACTTGAAATTCTGGAGATGGTTAACAGCAGTATCTTGTACACCCTTTTCTTTAAAGGTTTACAAGATATTAGTAGTTAAATCTGAAAATACAGATGTTCATTTAGTCTCTGAATTTAGCTTTGAAAGATCCATGACATTTTTCATGTTATCCATATCAAAGGGACTGTGTATGTGATCATTCACTTCAGAAGCTCCATGTTGAATGTTTGTTTCTTTGACGAGTTGGGACACAAACCCCTTCATAATTCTGTTGTCATTAACGTGTCATTGTAATTTTTAGTTCCAGTAATTTTGCTCTATTGTAAGTAAAGTCATTATGCAATATTAACTTCATTTTTTTTACTGTACTTGGATGCATATGTTTTTATGTGAAAATAAAACTTCCCTCCAAAAGTAATCTTGATAGTTTCTTTCAGGTGGTGGTGAGCATGTAGGAGTCGGGAGTTTGGTGGTGCCAGGTAACGTTGGATCTGAGAGCCTAGCAAGTTTTGGATAACATGGACTGAGGAGCTGCAGGCAGGCTGACACCAACAGCAGTGAAAATAATGTTCCATGAATTCAAATCCATCCTGAAGAATCTGTGCTGATAAAGGAGACCTAGTCAGCAGTCTTTATCCTCGGTTTAGGAAAGGAGTCTTTACAATATCCATGAAAATATCAGTAAAAGCTTCCTCTTCTCCAGTCTCCATGATATCTAAAGAACCTTGCTGGCTGATTTTAGGAGAGATTATGGAGCAACAAACCATCACCCACCACCATGTTTTAAGATTTTTATTTTTTTGTCATTTATGCCAAAAAGAGAATAATGTAAAGCACATTGCCATCATAGAAGATGTGAACATGTGAAGGTTTTTAAGTTATATGTGAACGACAGGAGAAGTGTTCGAGCAGTGATGAGTGATTATGTGCAGACATATTACAATATTTTTCTTTTCATAAGACAGATGTGTAACTGCTCTTGTCACATGTAAGATCATTTCTCATTTTCCAAAAGCCCAGCCCCTTCTTCCATCCATCCTAACACAAGAAACGGTCTACTTCTACACTTGTGTATAAGTAAGTGTTTTGTGTTGGAGTAACATAATGGAAACAATCCGTTCTAGTCACACAAAAGATTCCCCGAGATGGATATTGCTGCATTATCACAGATGGAAATTGTAATGCTTGAATAGAGTTATGCTCTTTAGTTGCTTATATCCAAACTGTGGAACAAACAGCAAGAGTAATATAGTTTATATTTTTTGATAAGGCAAGTACATAAAATATAATGATTGGTAGTTGAAATGAGGCCATTGACTTGTTATGATAACACTGTTGAGAGTAAGGAAGGTATGGGACTGGCAATACCTACCCTCCTGCAGTCTCCTGGTGACCCATTTTTGACTAGTTGTAACTCCACTCGTGACCAGAAAATTATTGTCGATATTACAAATTATGATATATATTTATCAAGATATTATATAGTTGGAGTTATCTTGTCAAGGATGGTGAGTCTGTGAGCCATCCATCTTAGCTACCCAAATCCACTGTGGAATGTGTCAACGGATCTCCACTCAAAAGACTGCGCCCAGGAGTCCCTCCTCTCACTGTAAACCTAATCTTCTACCTTGTAGCATAAATGTTTCTCTCACTAAATTCTCTGGCTTCCTAGCATTTCCTTTCCAAAATTTCATCATGAAAGTCATCTAAGATGTACTTTATTGTACTCTAACACAACTTGAATTTTTCATTTTATGTATTTGGTGCAGCCACATATGTTGGTGAAAGGCCAGGGCCAAGAATGCTCTTTACTTTTTCTTTACTTTGCCATTCTAGCATTCCAACCTTACAACTCGAAAAGCTTTCACCACAGAATGGAGAAGGGTTGGTGCAATTAAAAGGATTTTTTTTTTTTCGAATGTGGATCTGTTCTACTGCCAGAAAAACTATGAAGTGTGAGATTCAGAGTGAAGGCATGAGCAGACAGATATAACATACTTTTCAGAAGAAATTGAATCTGTGATAGACCTTTGAAATAATGAGTGGAATAGCTGCAACTTTTTTATACACATGAATATTGAATGCAATAATTACTGCCAGCTTTTTGACTGCCATCCCATGGAATGCAAGAAAGGTGTCCAATCACTTCGTTGAACAAGAATGTCATAGCTCCACTTATGTCAATGGTTCTGGCCTGGCTGTTTTTACCATATTTTGGTATTCCATAAATGAGTTTGTATTACAAACATTGTCAACAAGGCTCCACTGATGGGACACCTGGGCTGTCTCCTCTGTACAGTGTAAATACTGACTAGTACAACGTGTAGAGTCTGGACACAGGGTACCAGCCTTTTCCACTGGACTCCTGGTAGCTTTAATTTCTGCTGATTCCATAGGAGTTTTTCTTCCATTGTCCTTTGTAGATTTATTTATTTTGATTATTGTATCTAAAGGTACTGGCTCCAAAGGCCTTAATTATTTCCATGTATAAATGGATTATTTCTTTTTTGATTGTCTACTACAATGAAATGAAAATTATTTAGCCATTGTAGATTTTTAGTTTTTAGATTTCATTGTAGGTAAATTCCTTATGCTTTCATTTAAGCTATTAACTCAATGTGGAAACAGTGAGACCTTGTTCTTACAGACTTGAATCCCATTTGCAGACCTACGCACAGACCTCGGTGCACTCGTCCATTTACATGAGCCATGATGTGCACGTATGGCAGTTGACCACGTGCTCATTGATCAAAGTGTACACGAGGTACTGCTTGTAAATGTTGTGGCCGCAAGCCGTCCCAGGGGGTGTTGGGTGGTGCCATGATAAGTTCTTATAAGCAGATCATATTAGCATAGTTGTTTGTATGAATTTATGTTAAAGTTTACAACTTAATTAAGGCCTGCACTTGTTTTAAACACTTGTTAGTTATTACTAGTACTTTTTAACAGTGCTTCCTTAGCTTTGGTGTCATGTTTAGCTGTGAACATCTGCTATTTAACGTGTTAAAATAAACAATTACAAGCCTTAAACTGTCTCCATTGGGCTTATTTTCTTGTTTGTGAAAGAATCATATTAAACTGCATAGTTATTGAGAAAAGCACTGTAATCTTCCTTGAAGTAATCTTGCACCACCCAAAATCACCAGCAGTGAAGAATTCTGGCTTGTCTTTCCACAGACCATCCCCTGATAAGCTTAAATGTGCAATAACTGTTATTGATAAGCTGAACATTGTTAAACAAACCTGCAATGGAGTACCACTGGCAAAGCAACAGTATCCTGTGCACCCTCAGGAATTTTCTTCAATGGATTGCAATTTGCGCCACATTTCTAGATACTTTATCTGTGAACTATAGCTTGGGTATAACTAAGCTGTGAGAATAATGTACTGTACTTCTCTACATCATCGTTGTTGTTGTCATTTTTACGAAGTGAGGCTTCTAGAAGATGAATAATAATGACAAAACTTCTCCTTGTCATGCATTTGCCATGATTTGATTTTAAATCAAGAGATATTTCCATAATGATGAACCTGTTATAAGTTATGTGTGGGTAAACTGTTAGCATAAGTCATCATGACCCCATTACCCACAGGGCCTTGAATGTTACTGTAGTCAGTCGCTACCAACCAGCTGTAAGCTAGTGCTGCCAGTTTGCAGGTTACACAGTAATTGATAATTGAAACCGGTGTAGGAAAATCATTTTTTATAATTTGATTTGACTAGTAAGTTTAAAATCCTGTAGCTCAGAAGCATGTAAGGGCTCCACTCCTGTAAACCTGGCATCACTTGTAACTTGGACTCTGCTGTCCTGGAAAGTTGCCTCAGTGCACCTGTCTTTCTTACCTCACCCATCTTATCATATCTACCCACGTTTTAAGCCAGCTTTATGGCTCATCCAGCTCAGTTTGACATTGCAACTAATTTCAGGTATAAGACATTGTGTAACCGAGTATGGGCATGTCAATGTCAGCTTGCAGGTTATAGCACATGTACATGTAGCTGATATACACAAAATCCGTGGGAGTGACATTACATCTAAAGTGATATCTAATAAAGAAAGGCCTTACAGATTTGCACATGTGTATGGAACAAATCTAACCAAATTGGTAGTGTGTGGGATTTTGGTGGGGGGAGAGCAGAGTCCCTTGCGACACCGAGGTTCTTCCCTCTTATTTCTTTAGTTTGATCTCGTGAGATGCCTGGACAAAATACACACCAATACAGCAAGTACATGTATGTGAAGTGCCTACTAACATGCCAAGAGGCGCATTCACAGCAGTGCAGTACCCAGACTCAAGCCAGCAAAGAATTTTTAGTATAATGGGACAGCTGTGGTGTGTATTGTGTCACTGGTGCCCACCCGAGCACACTGACAAGTGCAGCCGTGGCCATAGTGCCCAAGAGGCCCACCACCTGTCATCACCATTCCTAATTATTGTCTGCAACATTACGTGTAAATCCTGACCTTGCTGGTAAGCACAAGTGATATTTCAAAAAGGGAACTCAGTCAATTATCTTTTTTTCTTGTTATGTTTGTGTGTATGCATATGTTTTTGTGTATGTGCATATGTGTGTGTGGGTGCGAGAAAATGGAATATTTGAGCATGAATGTACGTAAACACTATGGTGATGGTGGTGGCGGTAGGTGGGTGGTGATGTGTGTACACCTGTATCCTCTGGAAAAATGGGGTGGGTGCTCACAAAAAATGTACAAAAAGAAAAAAATTTGTTCATATTGTGTCAATGTGTCTTTCCCTTTCCTTAATTCTTCACAAGCCATATAGGAGCTGGGGAACATTTTTAATATCAACCAAGTCATAATAAAGGGTCACATTTGAAAAATGCCCAGACAGAAGATAAATGAACTGCACTTTTCACCCCAGCTCCTATTAGGGCTGTAGGTAGAATTTCCCAGTCTTTGTTCTTTTAACTATTTTATTTCTCCTACGTGTTGGATTGTCTGATGTGCTTCAGTCATCCATAGAAACACTCATTGTGAAAACTCATCTGTGTCTTAACATTTCATCCACCTTGTCTCAGACTTATCTAAAACCTTTGCATCAGACTCAGAAAATACTACAAAAACAATCTGTTAACAACTAATCCCTTTGTGCTTGTAACATACACTACTTAACTAAAAGTTGGAGGCTGGTATAGGTCCGTTGAGCAAGTGGTGTGTTTTAGTAGGGTGGGCCATGCTCCAGTGTCCAAAACCTGTCATTTCTAAGTGGAAATGGACCCAAGTACTGCTCGAGAATTAAATAAACAATCATACGTTCGAAATTCCTTCTTGAATAAAATGGTTAATTGTTGGGAGGGTGAGATAGTTATAAACCAGTTGTCAAGTGTTCTGCAAAGGTCTTTTTACAACTGGAATGCCAATGTCTTACCCATTCTGATTCTGATCATGCTTTATGTTGTAAATAGTTTGAAATGAATGTGTTTGTTGATTTATGTAACGGAAAAACTAAACCATAGCAAGCTGTGAAGAGCAGACTTGCCTTATGTGGATAAGGGAACGGCTGGAAGGTTTAGATGGGAGAAATCCTGCCTAGTGTTGGGTAGAGGAGGTGTTTAGAAATTTTTGGACATTAAATTTGATTAGCAGGGTCCTTTGTTTTTTAATCTGGAAATGTAAAGCGATACTGTTATTGGATTAAATTGAATAATTATAACTAATTTTTGTCCAGTTTCCTTTAAGCCATCACTATGATGAATTTATCACAGCTTTACAGAGGCGAGGATGCAAGGCTGCCCTGTGGCCTCAGGCTGCCATGTAGTCTGTTGTTCACCCACTAAAAAGCCGTCCTTGGCACCTGCTGCTGACTGCCAACACTCTTTTTAAGTTACTGCTACTCAGAGGGATTAAAAATTTGCAGTGGTTTGGTTACTCCTGCAACTGTCCCCAGTCCATTTACTTAAAGCAGTCTCAAACATGATGGGTGTTCACACAACCAAATACAACGAACCCCTCCACATTAGCATTATCACTGATAATTCATTATGTAATCTGGCAGCCTTCCAGCCTATACAGATAAGATCCCTCCACATTAGTGATTCATAACTAGCAAATTCTCTAGTTCTCCCTGACCTTCCAACCAATCAAAACTCAACAGTCCTGGGTTCTTAGACACAGTGATGGAATCAGAATTAGTCACTGGCCCCCCCTCTCCTCTTTTGCCAATAGATCAGCCCCTCCTCAAGTCGAACCCGCTACGTGTCGCAAATACCATTACTGTAAATATTTCTGGTAACTGTTGTTTCTGTTCTACATGATTTTCTTGAATCTAAAATAAAAATAATTTGTGTATGTACATTTATTATTATCCTCATTATGAACTCATTAGTTGTGCTCTTAAGACAACTGAATTTATGTTCAGTGATTAGCATGACTAATTTTCAAAGTGAAAATGCCAAAAGGATGATAATAAAAGTGTGGTACGCATGAACCCTTTGATAGCTGTATGATACTGAAATTCCCATTGCTATGTTTACCAAGCTGCAACTGCAGTCAGTGATGCTTGATCAATTACTGATGCTGCATTAATCATGTCTTTAATGAGTCTTGGTCCAAAACATTTAACACATAGTTGGTGAATATTACGTTAAATTATATTTTTCATGTATTTTTTTCTTACACAATTCTGTTCCGCAGGTTCTTTTTTAATGCTTGAATTAATATTTATGAACAATCAAACACACAACTATCTTCTATGATTTTGGTGAAAATGTAACGGAAAGATTGAGCCAATCTACACACGTCTGTGACACTTATATTCAGGTGGCAGGCCCGGCACATGTGAAACGAACAAGTTGCCAGTTCATCATTTATACAAATGGTATAAGTATAGTGAAATACAGATGTGGAACATGCACGACTATGGTTCACACATGCTTCAGTCACCGTATTACCATGAACCAGTGCTGGCAATGAATCATATTACGTATATTTTATTTATTTATTTTGCTTTGTCGCTGTCTCCCGCGTTAGCGAGGTAGCGCAAGGAAACAGACGAAAGAATGGCCCAACCCACCAACATACACATGTATATACATACACGTCCACAAACGCAAATATATATACCTATACATCTCAATGTATACATATATACACACACACAGACATATACATATATACACATGTGCATAATTCATACTGTCTGCCTTTATTTATTCCCATCGCCACCTCGCCACACATGCAATAACAACCCCCTCATCCCTCATGTGTGAGGTAGCGCTAGGAAAAGACAACAAAGGCCCCATTCGTTCACACTCAGTCTCTAGCTGTCATGTAATAATGCACCGAAACCACTGTTCCCTTTCCACATCCTAGCCCCACAGAACTTTCCATGGTTTACCCCAGACGCTTCACATGCCCTGGTTCAATCCATTGACAGCATGTCGACCCCGGTATACCACATCGTTCCAATTCACTCTATTCCTTGCACGCCTTTCACCCTCCTGCATGTTCAAGCCCCGATCACTCAAAATCTTTTTCACTCCATCTTTCCACCTCCGATTTGGTCTCCCACTTCTCCTCGTTCCCTCCACCTCTGACACATATATTCTCTTGGTCAATCGTTCCTCTCTCATTCTCTCCATGTGACCAAACTATTTCAAAACACCCTTTTCTGCTCTCTCAACCACACTCTTTTTATTACCGCACATCTCTCTTACCCTTACATTACTTACTCGATCAAACCACCTCGCACCACATATTGTCCTCAAACATCTCATTTCCAGCACATCCATCCTCCTCCACACAATTCTATCCATAGCCCACGCCTCGCAACCATACAACATTGTTGGAACCACTATTCCTTCAAACATACCCATTTTTGCTTTCCGAGATAATGTTCTCGACTTCCAAACATTCTTCAAGGATCCCAGAATTTTCGCCCCCTCCACCACCCTATGATTAACTTCCGCTTCCATGGTTCCATCTGCTGCCAAATCCACTCCCAAATATCTAAAACACTTCACTTCCTCCAGTATTTCTCCATTCAAACTTACCTGCCAATTGACTTGACCCTCAACCCTACTGTACCTAATAACCTTGCTCTTATTCACATTTACTCTCAACTTTCTTCTTTCACACACCTTACCAAACTCAGTCACCAGCTTCTGCAGTTTCTCACATGAATCAGCAACCAGCACTGTATCATCAGCGAACAACAACTGACTCACTTCCCAAGCTCTCTCATCCACAACAGACTGCATACTTGCCCCTCTTGACAAAACTCTTGTATTCACCTCCCTAACAACCCCATCCATAAACAAATTAAACAACCATAGAGACATCACACACCCCTGCTGCAAACGTACATTCACTGAGAACCAATCACTTTCCTCTCTTCCTACACGTACACATGCCTTACATCCTCGATAAAAACTTTTCACTGCTTCTAACAACTTGCATCCCACACCATATATTCTTAATACCTTCAACAGAGCATCTCTATCAACTCTATCATATGCCTTCTACAGGTCCATAAATGCTACATACAAATCCATTTGCTTTTCTAAGTTTTCTCACATACATTCTTCAAAGCAAACACCTGATCCACACATTCTCTACCACTTCTGAAACCACACTGCTCTTCCCCAATCTGATGCTCTGTACATGCCTTCACCCTCTCAATCAATACCCTCCCATATAATTTACCACGAATACTCAACAAACATATACCTCTGTAATTTGAGCACCCACTCTTATCCCCTTTGCCTTTGTACAATGGCACTATGCAAGCATTCCGCCAATCCTCTGGCACCTCACCATGAATCATACATAAATTAAATAACCTTACCAACCAGTCAACATTACAGTCAGCCCCTTTTTTTAATAAATTCCACTGCAATACCATCCAAACCCGCTGCCTTGCCGGCTTTCATCTTCCGCTAAGCTTTTACTACCTCTTCCCTGTTTACCAAATCATTTTCCCTAACCCTCTCACTTTGCATACCACCTCGACCAAAACACCCTATATCTGCCACTCTATCATCAAACACATTCAACAAACCTTCAAAATACTCACTCCATCTCCTTCTCACATCACCACTACTTGTTATCACCTCCCCATTAGCCCCCTTCACTGAAGTTCCCATTTGCTCCCTTGTCTTACACCCTTTATTTACCTCCTTCCAAAACATCTTTTTATTCTCCCTAAAATTTAATGATACTCTCTCACCCCAACTCTCATTTGCCCTCTTTTTCACCTCTTTTCACCTTTCTCTTGACCTCCTGCCTCTTTCTTTTATACATCTCCCACTCAATTGCATTTCTTGCCTGCAAAAATTGTCCATATGCCTCTCTCTTCTCTTTCACTAATAATCTTACTTCTTCATCCCACCACTCACTACCCTTTCTAATCTGCCCACCTCCCACGCTTCTCATGCCACAAGCATCTTTTGCGCAAGCCATCACTGCTTCCCTAAATACATCACAATCCTCCCCCACTCCCCTTACCTCCTTTGTTCTCACCTTTTTCCATTCTGTACTCAGTCTCTCCTGGTAGTTCCTCACACAAGTCTCCTTCCCAAGCTCACGTACTCTCACCACTCTCCTCACCCCAACATTCTCTCTTCTTTTCTGAAAACCTCTACAAATCTTCACCTTCACCAGATAATGATCAGACATCCCTCCAGTTGCACCTCTCAGCACATTAAGATCCAAAAGTCTCTCTTTCGCATGCCTATCAATTAACACGTAATCCAATAACGCTCTCTGGCCATCTCTCCTACTTACATACATATACTTATGTGTATCTCTCTTTTTAAACCAGGTATTCCCAATCACCAGTCCTTTTTCAGTACATACATCTACAAGCTCTTCACCAGATCCATTTACAACACTGAACACCCCATGTATACCAATTATTTCCTCATCTGCCATATTACTTACCTTTGCATTCAAATCCCCCATCACTATAACCCGATCTCGTACATCAAAACCACTAACACACACATCCAGCTGCTCCCAAAATACTTGCCTCTCATGATCTTTCTTTTCATGCCCAGGTGCATATGCACCAACAATCACCCATCTCTCTCCATCAACTTTCAGTTTTACCCATATCAATCTAGAATTTACTTTCTTACACTCTATCACATACTTCCACCACTCGTTTCATGAGTAGTGCTACTCCTTCCCTTGCTCTTGTCCTCTCACTAACCCCTGACTTTACTCCCAAGACATTCCCAAACCACTCTTCCCCTTTCCCCTTGAGCTTCGTTTCACTGAGAGCCAAAACATCCAGGTTCCTTTCCTCAAACATACTACCTATCTCTCCTTTTTTCTCATCTTGGTTACATCCACACACGTTTAGACACCACAATCTGAGCATTCGAGGAGGATGAGCACTCCCCGCGTGACTCCTTCTTCTGTTTCCCTTTTTTAGAAAGTTAAAATACTAGGAGGGGAGGGTTTCTAGCCCCCCGCTCCCGTCCCCTTTAGTCGCCTTCTATGACACACGGGGTATGTGTGGGAAGCGTTGAAGCAAATCTATTACCCTCATAAGAATAAAAAAGTAACAATTTTTATTTAGTCCAAAAACCTTTTTGTTTTAAAAATGAAATATGACATAATGAAACGCTAACTGGAAAAAATCTCATAATGCTTTCCCAAAATTAAGGATTCCCAATGAATATGAACCAAATAATCACAGAATCTTCTAAAAGAGTAACAATTACTTACTTGTTTACAGGCCTTAACATTTCCCAACATACATTTCAATGCTATATTCGAATTCAGCATGAAAAAAAAGTCCTCACACAGAGGTTTTTAAGCAAATCTATTAGCCTCATAAATGCAAGAAATTGCATGTAATGGTTCAGGGAATCTTATAACTGAAATAAGACATAACGAAACACTTTTGTACTTGAAAAGTGAAAAATATCTCAAAATGCTTTCTCAAGTTAACAGATAACCAATAAATATGAACAGAATAATCAAAAATCTATTAAAAGAGTAACAATTATTTATATATTTAGAGGCCTTAATGTCCCCTAACATTTATTTCAACCCCAGATTCAAATACACAGAAATACCAAAAATTGCATGTAACGGTTCAGGGAACTTTTTTTTTTATTTTGCTTTGTCGCAGTCTCTCGCGTTTGCGAGGTAGCGCAAGGAAACAGACGAAAGAAATGGCCCAACCCACCCCCATACTCATGTATATACATACACGTCCACACACGCAAATATACATACCTATACATCTCAATGTACACATATATATACACACACAGACACATACATATATAGACATGCACACAATTCACACTGTCTGCCTATTATTCATTCCCATCGCCACCTCACCACACATGCAATAACATCCCCCTCCCCCCTCATGTGTGCGAGGTAGCGCTAGGAAAAGACAACAAAGGCCCCATTCGTTCACACTCAGTCTCTAGCTGTCATGCAATAATGCCCAAAACCACAGCTCCCTTTCCACATCCAGGCCCCACACAACTTTCCATGGTTTACCCCAGATGCTTCACATGCCCTGTTTCAATCCATTGACAGCATGTCAACCCCAGTATACCAAATCAATCCAATTCACTCTATTCCTTGCCCGCCTTTCACCCTCCTGCATGTTCAGGCCCCGATCACTCAAAATCTTTTTCACTCCATCTTTCCACCTCCAATTTGGTCTCTCACTTCTCCTCATTCCCTCCACCTCCGACACATATAGCCTCTTGGTCAATCTTTCCTCACTCATTTTCTCCATGTACCCAAACCATTTCAAAACACCCTCTTCTGCTCTCTCAACCATGCTCTTTTTATTTCCACACATCTCTCTTACCCTTACATTACTTACTCGATCAAAAAACCTCACACCACATATTGTCCTCAAACATCTCATTTCCAGCACATCCACCCTCCTGCGCACAACTCTATCCATAGCCCATGCCTCGCAACCATACAACACTGATGGAACCACTATTCCTTCAAACACAGCCATTTTTGCTTTCTGAGATAATGTTCTCGACTTCCACACATTCCTCAAGGCTCCCAGAATTTTCGCCCCCTCCACCACCCTATGATTCACTTCTGCTTCCATGGTTCCATCCGCTGCCAGATCCACTCCCAAATATCTAAAACACTTTACTTCCTCCAGTTTTTCCCCATTCAAACTTACCTCCCAATTGACTTGACCCTCAACCCTTCTGTACCTAATAACCTTGCTCTTATTCACATTTACTCTTAACTTTCTTCTTTCACACACTTTACCAAACTCAGTCACCAGCTTCTGCAGTTTCTCACATGAATCAGCCACCAGCATTGTATCATCAGCGAACAACAACTGACTCACTTCCCAAGCTCTCTCATCCACAACAGACTTCATACTTGCCCCTCTTGACAAAACTCTTGCATTCACCTCCCTAACAACCCCATCCATAAACAAATTAAACAACCATGGAGACATCACACACCCCTGCCGCAAACCTACATTCACTGAGAACCAATCACTTTCCTCTCTTCCTACACGTACACATGCCTTACATCCTCGATAAAAACTTTTCACTGCTTCTAACAACTTGCCTCCAACACCATATATTCTTAGTACCTTCCACAGAGCATCTCTATCAACTCTATCATATGCCTTCTCCAGATCCATAAATGCTACATACAAATCCATTTGCTTTTCTAAGTATTTCTCACGTACATTCTTCAAAGCAAACACCTGATCCACACATCCCCTACCACTTCTGAAACCACACTGCTCTTCCCCAATCTGATGCTCTGTACATGCCTTCACCCTCTCAATCAATACCCTCCCATATAATTTACCTGGAATAGTCAACAAACTTATACCTCTGTAATTTGAGCACTCACTCTTATCCCCTTTGCCTTTGTACAATGGCACTATGCACGCATTTCGCCAATCCTCAGGCACTTCACCGTGAATCATACATACATTAAATAACCTTACCAACCAGTCAACAATACAGTCACCCCCTTTTTTAATAAATTCCACTGCAATACCATCCAAACCTGCTGCCTTGCCAGCTTTTATCTTCCGCAAAGCTTTTACTACCTCTTCTCTGTTTACCAAATCATTTTCCCTAACCCTCTCACTTTGCACACCACCTCGACCAAAACACCCTATATCTGCCACTCTATCATCAAACACATTCAACAAACCTTCAAAATACTCACTCCACCTCCTTCTCACATCACCACTACTTGTTATCACCTCCCCATTAGCCCCCTTCACTGAAGTTCCCATTTGCTCCCTTGTCTTATGCACTTTATTTACCTCCTTCCAGAACATATTTTTATTCTCCCTAAAATTTAATGATACTCTCAACCCAACTCTCATTTGCCCTCTTTTTCACCTCTTGCACCTTTCTCTTGACCTCCTGTCTCTTTCTTTTATACATCTCCCTCTTATTTGCATTTTTTCCCTGCAAAAATCGTCCAAATGCCTCTCTCTTCTCTTTCACTACTAATCTTACTTCTTCATCCCACCACTCACTACCCTTTCTAATCAACCCACCTCCCACGCTTCTCATGCCACAAGCATCTTTTGCGCAAGCCATCACTGCTTCCCTAAATACGTCCTATTCCTCCCCCACTCCCCTTACCTCCTTTGTTCTCACCTTTTTCCATTCTGTACTCAGTCTCTCCTGGTACTTCCTCACACAAGTCTCCTTCCCAAGCTCACTTACTCTTACCACCCTCTTCACCCCAACATTCTCTTCTTTTCTGAAAACCCATACAAAGCTTCACCTTTGCCTCCACAAGATAATGATCAGACATCCCTCCAGTTGCACCTCTCAGCACATTAACATCCAAAAGTCTCTCTTTTGCGCACCTGTCAATTAACATGTAATCCAATAATGCTCTCTGGCCATCTCTCCTACTTACATATGTATACTTATGTATATCTCGCTTTTTAAACCAGGTATTCCCAATCACCAGTCCTTTTTCAGCACATAAATCTACAAGCTCTTCACCATTTCCAGGGTACTTGTTAGCCCAAAAACCTTTTTGTTTTAAAATATGACATAACGAAATGCTTCTTTACTTGAAATAATCCTGGAAAATATCTCATAATGCTTGCACAAGCCAACAGGTGCCCAATAAATACAAGCCTAATAATCATAATCTTCTGAAAGAGTAACCAATAATTTTTTTTTTTTTTTTTTCTTTTTCCCAAAAGAAGGAACAGAGAATGGGGCCAGGTGAGGATATTCCCTCAAAGGTCCAGTCCTCTGTTCTTTACGCTACCTCGCTAACGTGGGAAATGGCGAATAGTATATTAATTTATTATTTTTTTTGCTTTGTCGCTGTCTCCCGCGTTTGCGAGGTAGCACAAGGAAACAGATGAAAGAAATGGCCCAACCCACCCCTATACATATGTATATACATACACGTCCACACACGCAAATATACATACCTATACATCTCAATGTACACATATATATACACACACAGACATATACATATATACACATGTACATAATTCATACTGTCTGCCTTTATTTATTCCCATCGCCACCTCGCCACACATGGAATAACATCCCCCTCCCCCCTCATGTGTGCGAGGTAGTGTTATGAAAAGACAACAAAGGCCCAATTCGTTCACACTCAGTCTCTAGCTGTCATGTAATAATGCACGAAACCACAGCTCCCTTTCCACATCCAGGCCCCACACAACTTTCCATGGTTTACCCCAGACGCTTCACATGCCCTGATTCAATCCACTGACAGCACATCGACCCTGGTATACCACATCGATCCAATTCACTCTATTCCTTGCCCACCTTTCACCCTCCTGCATGTTCAGGCCTCGATCACTCAAAATCTTTTTCACTCCATCTTTCCACCTCCTATTTGGTCTCCCACTTATCCTCGTTCCCTCCACCTCCGACATATATTCTCTTGGTCAATCTTTCGTCACTCATTCTCTCCATGTGCCCAAACCATTTCAAAAACCCTCTTCTGCTCTCTCAACCACGCTCTTTTTATTTCCACACATCTCTCTTACCCTTACATTACTTACTCGATCAAACCACCTCACACCACATATTGTCCTCAAACATCTCATTTCCAGCATATCCACCCTCATGCGCACAACTCTATCCATAGCCCACGCCTCGCAACCATACAACATTGTTGGAACCACTATTCCTTCAAACATATCCATTTTTGCTTTCCAAGATAATGTTCTCGACTTCCACACATTCTTCAAGGCTCCTAGGATTTTTGCCCCCTCCCCACCCTATGATTCACTTCCACTTCCACGGTTCCATCCGCTGCCAGATCCACTCCCAGATAGCTAAAACACTTTACTTCCTCCAGTTTTTCTCCATTCAAACTTACCTCCCAATTGACTTGACCCTCAACCTTACTGTACCTAATAAGGTTATTACCTTGCTCTTATTCACATTTACTCTTAACTTTCTTCTTTCACACACTTTACCAAACTCAGTCACCAGCTTCTGCAGTTTCTCACATGAATCAGCCACCAGCGCTGTATCATCAGCAAACAACAACTGACTCACTTCCCAAGCTCTCTCATCTCCAACAGACTGCATACTTGCCCCTCTTTCCAAAACTCTTGCATTCACCTCCCTAACAAACCCATCCATAAACAAATTAAACAACCATGGAGACATCACACACCCCTGCCGCAAACCTACATTCACTGAAAGAAAAAAGAAAAGGCCTGGATGTCCTCCTAAATATAACCCCAGTTGCGAATTCAGCTTGAAAAATATTCCTTATGCTGTGCTTTTCAAGCAAATCTATTATGCTCCCAAAAATACCAAAAATTGCAGGTATTCTTTTTAATCCTAATACCTTTTTGTTTTAGAAATGAAATATGACAATGAAATGCCTCAATACCTGAAATAATATCAAAAAATATTTCACTGTTTCCCCAACCAAACAGATACCATATCAATACAAAGTGAATAATCACAGAACCTTAGATATATAATAACTCCAGATGTGCTTTCAGCATGAAAAATATTCCTTATGCTATGCTTTTTAAGCAAATCTATTGACCTCAAAAATACCAAAAATTGCATGTAATATTTCTGGGAATTTTTAGATATCTGGGATTAGACTTGGCAGTGAATGGAACCATAGAAGCAGAAGTGAGTCATAGGGTGGGAAGAGGGGGTAAATGTTCTGGAAGTGAAGAAGAATGTGTGGAAAGAGAGAACGTCATCTCAGAGTAAAAATTGGTTTGTTTGAAGGACTAATAATTCCAACAATATTATATGGTTGTGAGGTATGGGCTATAGTATAGTAGATAGGGTTGTGTGGAGGAGAGTGGATATGTTGGAAATGAAATGTTTGAGGACAATAAGTGCTGTAAGGTGGTTTAATCGAGTAAGTAATGAAAGGGTAAGAGAGATGTGGGGTAATACAAAGTGTAGTTGAGACAGCTGAAGAGGGTGTGTTAAAATGTTTCGGCCATATGGAAAGAATGAGTGAGGAAAGGCTGACAAAGAGGATACATTTGTCAGAGGTGGAGGGAACAACAAGAAGTGTGACACTATTTTGGAGGTAGAAGGATGAAGTGAAAAAGATTTTGAGTGATCAGGGCCTGAACATGCAGGAAGATGAAAGGCATGCATGGAATACTGTACAGGAACATAGTGGTATAATGGGGTTGACGTGCTGTCAATGGACTGAACCAGGGCATGTGAAACATCCTGGGTAAACCATGGAAAGATCTGTGAGGCCTGAATAAGGAGCTGTAGTTTCAGTGCATTACACATAACAGCTAAAAAATGAGTGAGAGCAAGTGTGGCCTTTCTTCATGTTTCCTGCCACTACCTTGCTGATGCAGAAGGTGACAGTGCTGTTTCCTATGGGGCATGGAGGTACCGGGAATAGATGAAGGTGAAAAAGTATGAATATGTCCTTGTGTATATACAGTGCCAGCAGAAAATTCTGGAGTGCCCTACTTACAGTATGATGCATCGTATAAAGATATCAATACACAAGATAAAACAGGTACTTAACCCCCCCCCACCCCAGACTTTGGGAACAGATGCTGCAAGATGCTGAAGGTATGTAGGGTCAACATTGTCCCAAATATCCTGGATGGCGACCTGGAGCTAAGGAATGCTGGATGTATCCCACCCACAAAACTGTGACTTTATAATCGACCATAAGTTCTCAATAGGGTTAAAGTCAGGTAAGATATCTAGTCAGTCCTGAATGTATGTCACACCACAAAATGCAAACCAGTCACGTATTAATTTAGCAGTGTGGCACAGTGCACCATCTTTCATAAAAAAATATCACCACCAGTCTTCTCAAAATTGTCAGGTAATTCATTACACAACAGCTCCAGGTATCAATTCCGATTCATAGTCACATTTAAAGGTAAAACACAAGACTTTCAACACCATTATAGCTAAAAGCCTCCAACACCATTAGCAAGTCTGGAAATTTTACAGTTGCTTGAATTTACTTAGGGTCATATGGGTCACGACCTGGCCTCTGGTACACTTTTCCTCTACAACTGCCAGTAACATCAAATGTAGCCTCACCAGACAACAGCACTTTCTTCCGCTTTTCGTCGTCCCAGTGCAAATATTTCTTGGCAAATGAAAAAGTGATTCCTTGCAAGGCCTACACCTCCTGAATTTAAAGTCATTATGAAGCCAGCGACAAATAGTACACACAGACACATGACCAAGTAGCCTACTCTCTTGCTGAAATATGTGGGTTCTTGTCTACTTGACACAGGATGGTCTTCAGAGTTTGTTGGGAAATGATACGAGGTCATCTAAATCGTTTCTTCTTGGTAGGGATGCCAATGCCACCACTGTCAACAAAGCGCTTCATCCATCTCTGCACACTTCATAGTGCCAGCCCCGTAGTTTCAGCTATTTCTTTATTACACTTCCCTGCCTTGTACAAGGGTACAATAGCAGCAATATCCTCTTTAGGCAAGTCTTAGGGCCAGGCAGTGCAGCACAAACCCACCACAAAGCACACATGGTTAGGGTAAAAATGCAGATGTCAGGAGGACAACAAGAGACAAACATCGACCAACCACGACAGCTCCAGGCAGACTGAAGGCCACCTATTGCTGCCCCCCCCTCTCTCTCTCTCTCTCTCCCACCAACGTCCTAACCTGCCCCAGTATTTTTCATTTCAGTCATGTTTTGGGCAAAAAATAGTGACATGCCCCTATCACGCCAATTTTTTCTGCTGCCACTGTATTCACATGTATATGGACTCCCGTGGTGTGGCGATTAGCACTCCTAGGCCGCCCTGGGTCAAGTGTATAGATTCAAATCCTGGTTACAGCAGTTGGTCCACAGTCAACCCAGCTGTTCACCCACTCTTAGGGGTTGGTCAGTAAAATGGGTACTTAGCTCAGGCTAGGGTATATATATATATATATATATATATATATATATATATATATATATATATATATATATATATATATATATATATATATTCTTTTTCTTTCTTTTAAACTATTCGCCATTTCCCGCGTTAGCGAGGTAGCGCTAAGAACAGAGGACTGGGCCTTTTTTGGAATATCCTCAACTGGCCCCCTCTGTTCCTTCTTTTGGAAAATTTAAAAAAAAAAAAGAGAGGGGAGGATTTCCAGCCCCCCGCTCCCTCCCTTTTTAGTCGCCTTCTACGACACGCAGGGAATACGTGGGAAGTATTCTTAATCCCCTATCCCCAGGGATAATATACAGTGGTAGAGGATGTGTGGATCAGGTGTTTGCTTTGAAGAATGTATGTGAGAAATACTTAGAAAAGCAAATGGATTTGTATGTAGCATTTATGGATCTGGAGAAGGCATATGATAGAGTTGATAGAGATGCTCTGTGGAAGGTATTAAGAATATATGGTGTGGGAGGCAAGTTGTTAGAAGCAGTGAAAAGTTTTTATCGAGGATGTAAGGCATGTGTACGTGTAGGAAGAGAGGAAAGTGATTGGTTCTCAGTGAATGTAGGTTTGCGGCAGGGGTGTGTGATGTCTCCATGGTTGTTTAATTTGTTTATGGATGGGGTTGTTAGGGAGGTAAATGCAAGAGTCTTGGAAAGAGGGGCAAGTATGAAGTCTGTTGGGGAGGAGAGAGCTTGGGAAGTGAGTCAGTTGTTGTTCGCTGATGATACAGCGCTGGTGGCGGATTCATGTGAGAAACTGCAGAAGCTGGTGACGGAGTTTGGTAAAGTGTGTGGAAGAAGAAAGTTAAGAGTAAATGTGAATAAGAGCAAGGTTATTAGGTACAGTAGGGTTGAGGGTCAAGTCAATTGGGAGGTGAGTTTGAATGGTGAAAAACTGGAGGAAGTGAAGTGTTTTAGATATCTGGGAGTGGATCTGTCAGCGGATGGAACCATGGAAGCGGAAGTGGATCATAGGGTGGGGGAGGGGGCGAAAATTTTGGGAGCCTTGAAAAATGTGTGGAAGTCGAGAACATTATCCCGGAAAGCAAAAATGGGTATGTTTGAAGGAATAGTAGTTCCAACAATGTTGTATGGTTGCGAGGCGTGGGCTATGGATAGAGTTGTGCGCAGGAGGATGGATGTGCTGGAAATGAGATGTTTGAGGACAATGTGTGGTGTGAGGTGGTTTGATCGAGTAAGTAACGTAAGGGTAAGAGAGATGTGTGGAAATAAAAAGAGCGTGGTTGAGAGAGCAGAAGAGGGTGTTTTGAAATGGTTTGGGCACATGGAGAGAATGAGTGAGGAAAGATTGACCAAGAGGATATATGTGTCGGAGGTGGAGGGAACGAGGAGAAGAGGGAGACCAAATTGGAGGTGGAAAGATGGAGTGAAAAGGATTTTGTGTGATCGGGGCCTGAACATGCAGGAGGGTGAAAGGAGGGCAAGGAATAGAGTGAATTGGAGCGATGTGGTATACATGGGTTGACGTACTGTCAGTGGATTGAATCAAGGCATGTGAAGCGTCCGGGGTAAACCATGGAAAGCTGTGTAGGTATGTATATTTCCGTGTGTGGACGTGTGTATGTACATGTGTATGGGGGGGGTTGGGCCATTTCTTTCGTCTGTTTCCTTGCGCTACCTCGCAAACGCGGGAGACAGCGACAAAGTCTAAAAAAAAAAAAAAAAAAAAATATATATATATATATATATATATATATTATTTATTATTATATTATACTTTGTCGCTGTCTCCCGCGTTTGCGAGGTAGCGCAAGGAAACAGACGAAAGAAATGGCCCAACCCCCCCCCCCATACACATGTATATACATACGTCCACACACGCAAATATACATACCTACACAGCTTTCCATGGTTTACCCCAGACGCTTCACATGCCCTGCTTCAATCCACTGACAGCACGTCAACCCCGGTATACCACATCGCTCCAATTCACTCTATTCCTTGCCCTCCTTTCACCCTCCTGCATGTTCAGGCCCCGATCACACAAAATCTTTTTCACTCCATCTTTCCACCTCCAATTTGGTCTCCCTCTTCTCCTTGTTCCCTCCACCTCCGACACATATATCCTCTTGGTCAATCTTTCCTCACTCATCCTCTCCATGTGCCCAAACCACTTCAAAACACCCTCTTCTGCTCTCTCAACCACGCTCTTTTTATTTCCACACATCTCTCTTACCCTTACGTTACTCACTCGATCAAACCACCTCACACCACACATTGTCCTCAAACATCTCATTTCCAGCACATCCATCCTCCTGCGCACAACTCTATCCATAGCCCACGCCTCGCAACCATACAACATTGTTGGAACCACTATTCCTTCAAACATACCCATTTTTGCTTTCCGAGATAATGTTCTCGACTTCCACACATTCTTCAAGGCCCCCAGGATTTTCGCCCCCTCCCCCACCCTATGATTCACTTCCGCTTCCATGGTTCCATCCGCTGCCAGATCCACTCCCAGATATCTAAAACACTTCACTTCCTCCAGTTTTTCTCCATTCAAACTCACCTCCCAATTGACTTGACCCTCAACCCTACTGTACCTAATAACCTTGCTCTTATTCACATTTACTCTTAACTTTCTTCTTCCACACACTTTTCCAAACTCAGTCACCAGCTTCTGCAGTTTCTCACATGAAACAGCCACCAGCGCTGTATCATCAGCGAACAACAACTGACTCACTTCCCAAGCTCTCTCATCCCCAACAGACTTCATACTTGCCCCTCTTTCCAAAACTCTTGCATTTACCTCCCTAACAACCCCATCCATAAACAAATTAAACAACCATGGAGACATCACACACCCCTGCCGCAAACCTACATTCACTGAGAACCAATCACTTTCCTCTCTTCCTACACGTACACATGCCTTACATCCTCGATAAAACCTTTTCACTGCTTCTAACAACTTTCCTCCCACACCATATATTCTTAATACCTTCCACAGAGCATCTCTATCAGAGGTGGGTGATTATTGGTGCATATGCACCTGGGCATGAGAAGAAAGATCAAGAGAGGCAAGTGTTTTGGGAGCAGCTGAATGAGTGTGTTAGTGGTTTTGATGCACGAGACCGGGTCATAGTGATGGGTGATTTGAATGCAAAGGTGAGTAATGTGGCAGTTGAGGGAATAATTGGTATACATGGGGTGTTCAGTGTTGTAAATGGAAATGGTGAAGAGCTTGTAGATTTATGTGCTGAAAAAGGACTGATGATTGGGAATACCTGATTTAAAAAGCGAGATATACATAAGTATACTTATGTAAGTAGGAGAGATGGCCAGAGAGCGTTATTGGATTACGTGTTAATTGACAGGCGTGCGAAAGAGAGACTTTTGGATGTTAATGTGCTGAGAGGTGCAACTGGAGGGATGTCTGATCATTATCTTGTGGAGGCTAAGGTGAAGATTTGTATGGGTTTTCAGAAAAGAAGAGTGAATGTTGGGGTGAAGAGGGTGGTGAGAGTAAGTGAGCTTGAGAAGGAGACCTGTGTGAGGAAGTACCAGGAGAGACTGAGTACAGAATGGAAAAAGGTGAGAACAATGGAAGTAAGGGGAGTGGGGGAGGAATGGGATGTATTTAGGGAATCAGTGATGGATTGCGCAAAAGATGCTTGTGGCATGAGAAGAGTGGGAGGTGGGTTGATTAGAAAGGGTAGTGAGTGGTGGGATGAAGAAGTACGAGTATTAGTGAAAGAGAAGAGAGAGGCATTTGGACGATTTTTGCAGGGAAAAAATGCAATTGAGTGGGAGATGTATAAAAGAAAGAGACAGGAGGTCAGAGAAAGGTGCAAGAGGTGAAAAAAAGGGCAAATGAGAGTTGGGGTGAGAGAGTATCATTAAATTTTAGGGAGAATAAAAAGATGTTCTGGAAGGAGGTAAATAAAGTGCGTAAGACAAGGGAGCAAATGGGAACTTCGGTGAAGGGCGCAAGTGGGGAGGTGATAACAAGTAGTGGTGATGTGAGAAGGAGATGGAGTGAGTATTTTGAAGGTTTGTTGAATGTGTTTGATGATAGAGTGGCAGATATAGGGTGTTTTGGTCGAGGTGGTGTGCAAAGTGAGAGGGTTAGGGAAAATGATTTGGTAAACAGAGAAGAGGTAGTGAAAGCTTTGCGGAAGATGAAAGCCGGCAAGGCAGCAGGTTTGGATGGTATTGCAGTGGAATTTATTAAAAAAGGGGGTGACTGTATTGTTGACTGGTTGGTAAGGTTATTTAATGTATGTATGACTCATGGTGAGGTGCCTGAGGATTGGCGGAATGCGTGCATAGTGCCATTGTACAAAGGCAAAGGGGATAAGAGTGAGTGCTCAAATTACAGAGGTATAAGTTTGTTGAGTATTCCTGGTAAATTATATGGGAGGGTATTGATTGAGAGGGTGAAGGCATGTACAGAGCATCAGATTGGGGAAGAGCAGTGTGGTTTCAGAAGTGGTAGAGGATGTGTGGATCAGGTGTTTGCTTTGAAGAATGTATGTGAGAAATACTTAGAAAAGCAAATGGATTTGTATATATATATATATATATATATATATATATATATATATATATATATATATATATATATATATATATATATATATATATTTTTTTTTTTTTAAACTATTCGCCATTTCCCGCATTAGCGAGATAGCGTTAAGAACAGAGGACTGGGCCTTTGAGGGAATACCCTCACCTGGCCCAATTCTCTGTTCCTTCTTTTGGAAAATTAAAAAAAAAACCGAGGGGAGGATTTCCAGCCCCCCGCTCCCTCCCCTTTTAGTCGCCTTCTACGACATGCAGGGAATACGTGGGAAGTGCTCTTAATCCCCTATCCCCAGGGATAATATATATATATATATATATATATATATATATATATATATATATATATATATATATATATATATATATATATATACGTGCTGTCAGTGGATTGAATCAGGGCATGTGAAGCGTCTGGGGTATACCATGGAAAGCTGTGTAGGTATGCATATTTGCGTGTGTGGACGTGTATGGGGGTGGGTTGGGCCATTTCTTTCATCTGTTTCCTTGCGCTACCTCGCAAACGTGGGAGACAGCGACAATGCAAAAAAAAAAAAAATATATATATATATATATACATGTACGTGTACGTGTAGGAAGAGAGGAAAGTGATTGGTTCTCAGTGACTGTAGGTTTGCGGAAGGGGTGTGTGATGTCTCCATGGTTGTTTGATTTGTTTATGGGTGGGGTTGTTAGGGAGGTGAATGCAAGAGTTTTGGAAAGAGGGGCAAGTATGCAGTCTATTGGGGATGAGAGAGCTTGGGAAGTGAGTCAGTTGTTGTTCGCTGATGATACAGCGCTGGTGGCTGATTCGTGTGAGAAACTGCAGAAGCCGGTGACTGAGTTTGGTAAAGTGTGTGAAAGAAGAAAGTTAAGAGTAAATGTGAATAAGAGCAAGGTTATTAGGTACAGTAGGGTTGAGGGTCAAGTCAATTGGGAGGTAAGTTTGAATGGAGAAAAACTGGAGGAAGTAAAGTGTTTTAGATATCTGGGAGTGGATCTGGCATCGGATGGAACCATGGAAGCGGAAGTGAATCATAGGGTGGGGGAGGGGGTGAAAATCCTGGGAGCCTTGAAGAATGTGTGGAAGTCGAGAACATTATCTCGGAAAGCAAAAATGGGTATGTTTGAAGGAATAGTGGTTCCAACAATGTTGTATGGTTGCGAGGTGTGGGCTATGGATAGAGTTGTGCGCAGGAGGGTGGATGTGCTGGAAATGAGATGTTTGAGGACAATGTGTGGTGTGAGGTGGTTTGATCGAGTAAGTAATGTAAGGGTAAGAGAGATGTGTGGAAATAAAAAGAGCGTGGTTGAGAGAGCAGAAGAGGGTGTTTTGAAATGGTTTGGGCACATGGAGAGAATGAGAGAGGAAAGATTGACCAAGAGGATATATGTGTCGGAGGTGGAGGGAACGAGGAGAAGTGGGAGACCAAATTGGAGGTGGAAAGATGGAGTGAAAAAGATTTTGAGTGATCGGGGCCCGAACATGCAGGAGGGTGAAAGGCGGGCAAGGAATAGAGTGAATTGGATTGATGTGGTATACCGGGGTTGACGTGCTGTCAATGGATTGAATCAGGGCATGTGAAGCGTCTGGGGTAAACCATGGAAAGCTGTGTGGGGCCTGGATGTGGAAAGGGAGCTGTGGTTTCGGGCATTATTGCATGACAGCTAGAGTCTGAGTGTGAACGAATGAGGCCTTTGTTGTCTTTTCCTAGTGCTACCCCGCACACATGAGGGGGGAGGGGGATGGTATTCCATGTGTGGCGAGGTGGCGATGGGAATGAATAAAGGCAGACAGTGTAAATTGTGTGCATGGGTATATATGTGTGTGTCTGTGTGTGTATATATATGTGTACATTGAGATGTATAGGTATGTATATTTGCATGTGTGGACGTGTGTGTATATACATGTGTATGGGGATGGGTTGGGCCATTTCTTTCGTCTGTTTCCTTGCGCTACCTCGCAAACGCGGGAGACAGTGACAAAGCAAAATAAATAAAATAAATAAATATATATATATATATATATATATATATATATATATATATATATATATATATATATATATATATTTAGATTTATTTGTTTTCCTTTGTCGCTGTCTCCTGTGTTAGCGAGGTAGCGCAAGGAAACAGACGAACGAATGGCCCAAGCCACCCACATACACATGTATATATCAACTCTATCATATGCCTTATGGATCTGGATCTGGGGAAGGCATATGACAGAGTTGATAGAGATGCTCTTTGGAAGGTATTAAGAATATATGGTATGGGAGGCAAATTGTTAGAAGCAGTGAAAAGTTTTTATTGAGGATGTAAGGCATGTGTATGTGTAGGAAGAGAGGAAAGTGGTTGGTTCTCAGTGAATGTAGGTTTGCGGCAGGGGTGTGTGATGTCTCCATGGTTGTTTAATTTGTTTATGGATGGGGTTGTTAGGGAGGTGAATGCAAGAGTTTCGGAAAGAGGGGCAAGTATGCAGTCTGTTGGGGATGAGAGAGCTTGGGAAGTGAGTCAGTTGTTTGCTGACGATACAACACTGGTGGCTGATTCATGTAAGAAACTGCAGAAGCTGGTGACTGAGTTTGGTAAAGTGTGTGAAAGAAGAAAGTTGAGAGTAAATGTGAATAAGAGCAAGGTTATTAGGTACAGTAGGGTTGAGGGTCAAATCAATTGGGAGGTAAGTTTGAATGGAGAAAAACTGGAGGAAGTGAAGTGTTGTAGATATCTAGGAGTGGATTTGGCAGCGGATGGAACCATGGAAGTGGAAGTGAATCATAGGATGGAGGAGGGGGCGAAAATTCTGGGAGCCTTGAAGAATGTGTGGAAGTCGAGAACATTATCTCGAAACCAAAAACGGGTATGTTTGAAGGAATAGTGGTTCCAACAATGTTGTATGGTTGCGAGGCGTGGGCTATGGATACAGTTGTGTGCAGCAGGGTGGATGTGCTGGAAATGAGACGTTTGAGGACAATATGTGGTGTGAGGTGGTTTGATCGAGTAAGTAGGGTAAGAGTGATGTGTGGTAATAAAAAGAGTGTGGTTGAGAGAGCAGGAGAGGGTGTTTTGAAATGGTTTGGTCACATGGAGAGAATGAGTGAGGAAAGATTGACAAAGAGGATATATGTGTCAGAGGTGGAGGGAACGAGAAGTGGGAGACCAAATTGGAGGTGGAAAGATGGAGTGAAAAAGATTTTGAGTGATCGGGGCCTGAACATGCAGGAGGGTGAAAGGCGTGCAAGGAATAGAGTGAATTGGAACGATGTGGTATACCGGGGTCGACGTGCTGTCAATGGATTGAACCAGGGCATGCGAAGCGTCTGGGGTAAACCATGGAAAATTCTGTGGAGCCTGGATGTGGAAAGGGAGGTGTTGTTTCGGTGCATTATTACATGACTGCTAGAGACTTAGTGTGAACAAATAGGGCCTTTGTTGTATTTTCCTAGCGCTACCTCACACACATGAGGATGGGGGTTGTTATTTCATGTGTGGCGAGGTGGCGATGGAAATGAATAAAGGCAGACAGTATGAATTATGTACATGTGTATATATGTATATGTCTGTGTGTGAGTATATATATGTATACGTTGAGATGTATAGGTATGTATATTTGCGTGTGTGGACGTGTATGTATATACATATGTATGTGGGTGGGTTGGGCCATTCTTTCGTCTGTTTCCTTGTGCTACCTCGCTAATGTGGGAGACAGCGACAAAGCAAAATGAATATAAATAAATAAATACTACTTATATTTATTTATTTTGCTTTGTCGCTGTGTCCTGCATTAGCGAGGTAGCCCAAGGAAACAGACGCAAGAATGGCCCAACCCACCCACATACACATATATATACATACACGTCCACACACGCAAATATACATACCTATACATCTCAATGTATACATATATATACACACACAGACATATACATATATACACATGTACATAATTCATAGTCTGCCTTTATTATTCCCATCGCCACCTCACCACACATGGAATAACAACCCCCTCCCCTCTCATGTGTGTGAGGTAGCGCTAAGAAAAGACAACAAAGGCCACATTCATTCACACTCAGTCTCTAGCTGTCATGTAATAATGCACCGAAAACACAGCTCCCTTTCCACATCCAGGCCCCACACAACTTTCCATGGTTTACCCCAGACGCTTCACATGCCCTGGTTCAATCCATTGACAGCACATCGACCCCGATATACCACATCATTCTAATTCACTCTATTCCTTGCCTGCCTTTCACCCTCCTGCATGTTCAGGCCCCGATCATTCAAAATCTTTTTCACTCCATCTTTCCACCTCCAATTTGGTCTCCCACTTCTCCTCGTTCCCTCCACCTCTGACACATACATCCTCTTGGTCAATCTTTCCTCATTCATTCTCTCCATGTGAACAAACCATTTCAAAACACCCTCTTCTGCTCTCTCAACCACATTCTTTTTATTTCCACACATCTCACTTACCCTTACATTACTTACTCGATCAAACCACCTCACACCACATATTGTCCTCAAACATCTCATTTCCAGCACATCCACCCTCCTGTGCACAACTCTATCCATAGCCCACGCCTCACAACCATACAACATTGTTGGAACCACTATTCCTTCAACCATACCCATTTTTGCTTTCCGAGATAATGTTCTCGACTTCCACACATTCTTCAAGGCTCCCAGGATTTTCGCCCCTCCCCCATCCTATGATTTACTTCCGCTTCCATGGTTCCATCCGCTGCCACATCCACTTCCAGATATCTAAGACACTTTACTTCCTCCAGTTTTTCTCCATTCAAACCTACCTCCCAATTGACTTGACCCTCAACCCTACTGTACCTAATAACCTTGCTCTTATTCACATTTACTCTTAACTTTCTTTTTTCACACACTTTACCAAACTCAGTCACCAGCTTCTGCAGTTTCTCACATGAATCAGCCACCAGCGCTGTATCATCAGCGAACAACAACTGACTCACTTGCCAAGCTCTCTCATCCACAACAGACTGCATACTTGCCCCTCTTTCCAAAACTCTTGCATTCACCTCCCTAACAACCCCAACCATAAACAAATTAAACAACCATGGTGACATCACACACCCCTGCTGTAAACCTACATTCACTGAGAACCAATCACTTTTCTCTCTTCCTACACGTACACATGCCTTACATCCTCGATAGAAACTTTACACTGCTTCTAACAACTTGCCTCTCACACCATATAATCTTAATACCTTCCACAGAGCATCTACCTCCCTCTAAGGTATCTTTTTATTCTCCCTAAAATTTGATGATACTCTCTCACCCCTACTCTCATTTGCCCTCTTTTTCACCTCTTGCACCTTTCTCTTGACCTCCTGCCTCTTTCCTAGCGCTACCTCGCACACATGAGGGGGGAGGGGGATGTTATTTCATGTGTGGCGAGGTGGCGATGGGAATGAATAAAGGCAGACAGTGTGAATTGTGTGCATGTGTATATATGTATGTGTCTGTGTGTATATATATATGTGTAAATTGAGATGTATGGGTATGTATATTTGCGTGTGTGGACGTGTATGTATATACATGTGTATGGGGGTGGGTTGGGCCATTTCTTTCATCTGTTTCCTTGCGCTACCTCGCAAACGCGGGAGACAGCGACAAAGCAAAATAAATATAAATAAATAAATATATATATATATGTGTGGGAGAATGTGATAGAGTGTAAGAAAGTAAACTCTAGATTGATATGGGTAAAACTGAAAGTTGATGGAGAGAGATGGGTGATCATTGGTGCATATGCACCTGGGCATGAGAAGAAAGATCATGAGAGGCAAGTGTTTTGGCAGCAGCTGAATGAGTGTGTTAGTAGTTTTGATGCACGAGACCGGGTTATACTGATGGGTGATTTGAATGCAAAGGTGAGTAATGTGGCAGTTGAGGGGATAATTGGTATACATGGGGTGTTCAGTGTTGTAAATGGAAATGGTAAAGAGCTTGCAGATTTATGTGCTGAAAAAGAACTGGTGATTGGGAATACTTGGTTTAAAAAGAGAGATATACATAAATATACGTATGTAAGTAGGAGAGATGGCCAGAGAGTGTTATTGGATTATGTGTTAATTGATAGGCGTGCAAAAGAGAGACTTTTGGATGTTAATGTGCTGAGAGGTGCAACTGGAGGGATGTCTGATCATTATCTTGTGGAGGCGAAGGTAAAGATTTGTAGAGGTTTTCAGAAAAGAAGGGAGAATGTTGGGGTGAAAAGAGTGGTGAGAGTAAGTGAGCTTGGGAAGGAGACTTGTGTGAGGAAGTACCAGGAGAGACTGAGTACAGAATGGAAAAAGGTGAGAACAAAGGAGGTAAGGGGAGTGGGGGAGGAATGGGATGTATTTAGGGAAGCAGTGATGGCTTGCGCAAAAGATGCTTGTGGCATGAGAAGCGTGGGAGGTGGGTTGATTAGAAAGGGTAGTGAGTGGTGGGATGAAGAAGTAAGATTATTAGTGAAAGAGAAGAGAGAGGCATTTGGACTATTTTTGCAGGGAAATAATGCAAATGAGTGGGAGATGTATAAAAGAAAGAGGCAGGAGGTCAAGAGAAAGGAGCAAGAGGTGAAAAAGAGGGCAAATGAGAGTTGGAATGAGAGTATCATTGAATTTTGGGGAGAACAAAAAGATGTTTTGGAAGGAGGTAAATAAAATGCATAAGACAAGGGAACAAATGGGAACTTCAGTGAAGGGGGCTAATGGGGAGGTGATAACAAGTAGTGGTGATGTGAGAAGGAGATGGAGTGAGTATTTTGAAGGTTTGTTAAATGTGTTTGATTATAGAGTGGCAGATATAGGGTGTTTTGGTCGAGGTGGTGTGCAAAGTGAGAGGGTTAGGGAAAATGATTTGGTAAACAGAGAAGAGGTAGTAAAAGCTTTGCAGAAGATGAAAGCCAGCAAGGCGGTGGGGTTGGATGGTATTGCAGTGGAATTTATTAAAAAAGGGGGTGACTGTATTGTTGACTGGTTGGTAAGGTTATTTAATGTATGTATGACTCATGGTGAGGTGCCTGAGGATTGGTGGAATGCTTGCACAGTGCCATTGTACAATGGCAAAGGGGACAAAGGTGAGTGCTCAGATTACAGAGGTATAAGTTTGTTGAGTATTCCTGGTAAATTATATGGGAGGGTATTGACTGAGAGGGTGAAGGCATGTACAGAGCATCAGATTGGGGAAGAGCAGTGTGGTTTCAGAAGTGGTAGAGGATGTGTGGATCAGGTGTTTGCTTTGAAGAATGTATGTGAGAAATACTTAGAAAAGCAAATGGATTAGTATGTAGCATTTATGGATCTGGAGAAGGCATAAGATAGAGTTCATAGAGATGCTCTGTGGAAGGTATTAAGAATATATGGTGTGGGAGGCAAGTTGTTAGAAGCAGTGAAAAGTTTCTATCGAGGATGTAAGGCAGGTGTATGTGTAGGAAGAGAGGAAAGTGATTGGTTCTCAGTGAATGTAGGCTTGCGGCAGGGGTGTGAGATGTCTCCATGGTTGTTTAATTTGTTTATGGATGGGGTTGTTAGGGGGGTGAATGCAAGAGTTTTGGAAAGAGGGGCAAGTACGAAGTCTGTTGGGGATGAGAGAGCTTGGGAAGTGAGTCAGTTGTTGTTCGCTGATGATACAGCGCTGGTGGCTGATTCATGTGAGAAACTGCAGAAGCTGGTGACTGAGTTTGGTAAAGTGTGTGAAAGAAGAAAGTTAAGAGTAAATGTGAATAAGAGCAAGGTTATTAGGTACAGTAGGGTTGAGGGTCAAGTCAATTGGGAGGTAAGTTTGAGTGGAGAAAAACTAGAGGAAGTGAAGTGTTTTTGATATCTGGGAGTGGATCTGACAGCGGATGGAAGAAAGGAAGCGGAAGTGAATCATAGGGTGGAGGAGGGGGCGAAAATTCTGGGAGCGTTGAAGAGTGTGTGGAAGTCGAGAACATTATCTCGGAAAGCAAAAATGGGTATGTTTGAAGGAATAGTGGTTCCAACAATGTTGTATGGTTGCGAGGCGTGGTTGAGGGTCAAGTCAATTGGGAGGTAAGTTTGAGTGGAGAAAAACTGGAGGAAGTGAAGTGTTTTCGATATCTGGGAGTGGATCTGACAGCGGATGGAACCATGGAAGCGAAAGTGAATCATAGGGTGGGTGAGGGGGCGAAAATTCTGGGAGCGTTGAAGAGTGTGTGGAAGTCAAGAGCATTATCTTGGAAAGCAAAAATGGCTATGTTTGAAGGAATAGTGGTTCCAACAATGTTGTATGGTTGCGAGGCGTGGGCTATTGATAGTTGTGCGCAGGAGGGTGGATGTGCTGGAAATGAGATGTTTGAGGACAATATGTGGTTTGAGGTGGTTTGATCAAGTAAGTACTGTAAGGGTGAGAGAAATGTGTGGTAATAAAAAGTGTGTGGTTGAGAAAGCAGAAGAGGGTGTTTTGAAATGGTTTGGACACATGGAGAGAATGACAGAGGAAAGATTGACAAAGAGGATATACATATCAGAGGTGGAGGGAACGAGGAGAAGTGGGAGACCAAATTGGAGGTGGAAGGACGGAGTGAAAAAGATTTTGAGTGATTGGGGCCTGAACATGCAGGAGGGTGAAAGGCGTGCAAGGAATAGAGTGAATTGGAACGATGTGGTATACCGGGACCGACATGCTGTCAATGGATTGAACCAGGTCATGTGAAGTATCTGGGGTAAACCATGGAAAGTTCTGTGGGGCCTGGATGTGGAAAGGGAGCTTTGGTTTCGGTGCATTATTACATGACAGCTAGAGACTGAGTGTGAACGAATGAGGCCTTTGTTGTCTTTTCCTAGCGTACCTCACACACATGAGGGGGGGAGAGGGTTGTTATTCCATGTGTGGCAAGGTGGCGATGGGAATAAATAAAGGCAGACAGTATGAATTATGTACATGTGGTTTACAGACTCGGGAAAGATGAAGGATGTGATGGCTAAGCATGAAGTACAGAGTGAAGCTATTGTTAACAAGTTTTCCATATTTTGTGCAGCCAATTCACGAATCCCATACATTCGTAAAAAAAAAAGTTTTTGATGCAGCTGTCATGTCGTCACTTTCATATAGCTCAGAATCATGGCTTACAAATAATGTAAAAAGCATAGAGAAGCAATATAATAAATCAATTAAGTGCCTGCTAGGGGTAAGGAGGAATACCAGTGTAAATCTGTTTGGCAGAAACAGGTATACCACCTTTTGATTATATTTTAGAGAAGAAGAAAAGAGCATTCCTAATGTCAAATAGTGAAAGAAATGATTAATTAAGAACCATTTACCTTTTGTTTTTGACCTATGTAGGAACCATATTTTTTTTTTCTTTGTCGCTGTCTCCCGCGTTTGCGAGGTAGCGCAAGGAAACAGACGAAGAAATGGCCCAACCCACCCCCATACACATGTATATACATACGTCCACACACGCAAAATATACATACCTACACAGCTTTCCATGGTTTACCCCAGACGCTTCACATGCCCTGATTCAATCCACTGACAGCACGTCAACCCCGGTATACCACATCGATCCAATTCACTCTATTCCTTGCCCTCCTTTCACCCTCCTGCATGTTCAGGCCCTGATCACACAAAATCTTTTTCACTCCATCTTTCCATCTCCAATTTGGTCTCCCACTTCTCCTCGTTCCCTCCAGCTCCGACACATATATCCTCTTGGTCAACCTTTCCTCACTCATTCTCTCCATGTGCCCAAACCATTTCAAAACACCCTCTTCTGCTCTCTCAACCACGTTCTTTTCATTTCCACACATCTCTCTTACCCTTACATTACTTACTCGATCAAACCACCTCACACCACACATTGTCCTCAAACATCTCATTTCCAGCACATCCATCCTCCTGCGCACAACTCTATCCATAGCCCACGCCTCGCAACCATACAACATTGTTGGAACCACTATTCCTTCAAACATACCCATTTTTGCTTTCCGAGATAATGTTCTCGACTTCCACACATTCTTCAAGGATCCCAGAATTTTCGCCCCCTCACCCACCCTATGATCCACTTCCGCTTCCATGGTTCCATCCGCTGCCAGATCCACTTCCAGATATCTAAAACATTTTACTTCCTCCAGTTTTTCTCCATTCAAACTTACCTCCCAATTGACTTGACCCTCAACCCTACTGTGCCTAACAACCTTGCTCTTATTCACATTTACTCTTAACTTTCTTCTTTCACACACTTTACCAAACTCAGTCACCAGCTTCTGCAGTTTCTCACATGAATCAGCCACCAGCGCTGTATCATCAGCGAACAACAACTGACTCACTTCCCAAGCTCTCTCATCCCCAACAGACTTCATACTTGCCCCTCTTTCCAAAACTCTTGCATTCACCTCCCTAACAACCCCATCCATAAACAAATTAAACAACCATGGAGACATCACACACCCCTGCCGCAAACCTACATTCACTGAGAACCAATCACTTTCCTCTCTTCCTACACGTACACATGCCTTATATCCTCGATACAAACTTTTCACTGCTTCTAACAACTTGCCTCCTACACCATATATTCTTAATACCTTCCACAGAGCATCTCTATCAACTCTATCATATGCCTTCTCCAGATCTATAAATGCTACATACAAATCCATTTGCTTTTCTAAGTATTTCTCACATACATTCTTCAAAGCAAACACCTGATCCACACATCCTCTACCACTTCTGAAACCACACTGCTCTTCCCCAATCTGATGCTCTATACATGCCTTCACCCTCTCAATCAATACCCTCCCATATAATTTACCAGGAATACTCAACAAACTTATACCTCTGTAATTTGAGCACTCACTCTTATCCCCTTTGCCTTTGTATAATGGCACTATGCACGCACTCCGCCAATCCTCAGGCACCTCACCATGAGTCATACATACATCAAATAACCTTACCAACCAGTCAACAATACAGTCACCCCCTTTTTTAATAAATTCCACTGCAATACCATCCAAACCTGCTGCCTTACCGGCTTTCATCTTCTGCAAAGCTTTTACTACTTCTTCTCTGTTTACCAAATCATTTTCCCTAACCCTCTCACTTTGCACACCACCTCGACAAAAACACCCTATATCTGCCACTCTATCATCAAACACATTCAACAAACCTTCAAAATACTCACTCCATCTCCTTCTCACATCACCACTACTTGTTATCACCTCCCCATTTGCACCCTTCACTGAAGTTCCCATTTGCTCCCTTGTCTTATGCACTTTATTTACCTCCTTCCAGAACATCTTTTTATTCTCCCTAAAATTTAATGATACTCTCTCACCCCAACTCTCATTTGCCCTCTTTTTCACCTCTTGCACCTTTCTCTTGACCTCCTGTCTCTTTTATACATCTCCCACTCAATTGCATTTTTTCCCTGCAAAAATCGTCCAAATGCCTCTCTCTTCTCTTTCACTAATACGCCTGGATATATAAATTTAACAAGAGTTTTATGGGATGACCAGCCTTCAGATTCAATAGGTAAGATTAGGGACTATGTACAAAATAAAGCACCAACAGCAACCAAGTTAAATACCTATGTTACAGAGCTGGACTCTTCCTTGAATATTCATGATATTTATCTCACAACTAATTATATCCCAGATTATCATCGAGAGTCTCTCACACAAATCAGACTTATGTCTCATAACTTAAGAGTAGAGACAGGCAGATGGAACCATTCACCAGCTCCTCTCAGGACTTGCTACTGTGATAATGTGTCCATACAAACAGAGAACCATGAACTAATTTCATGCTCCATATCAGAAGATTGCCGACATGGATACCCTATGTTAAACTTTGCTAGTATAGGTGCACTCTTGAGTGAAAAGGTGTTCTTGGCTGAACTGTGCAAATATGTACATGAAGTACTAGGGAGGTATAATCATGTAATTGTTGATAGGCCCACTTGAATGTATATTAATTGGACAAAATATTTGGTGTGTTTCGGTTTTACCTATATTATTATGTATGTGCCTTATACAGTTATGTATAATGTAGATGTTCAAATGTTATTTTGTCAATAAACTAAACTAAACTATATATGTATATGTCTGTGTGTGTATATATATGTGTACATTGAGATGTATTTATTTATCTATTTATTTATTTTGCTTTGTCACTGTCTCCCGCGTTTGCGAGGTAGCGCAAGGAAACAGATGAAAGAAATGGCCCAACCCACACCCATACACAATGTATACACACACACACGTCCACACACGCAAATATACATACCTATACATCTCAATGTACACATTTATACACATACACAGACACATACATATATACCCATGCACACAATTCACACTGTCTGCCCCCATTCACTCCCACCTCGCCACACATGGAATACCATCCCCCTCCCCCCTCATGTGTGCGAGGTAGCACTAGGAAAAGACAACAAAGGCCCCATTCGTTCACACTCAGTCTCTAGCTGCCACGCAATAATGCCCAAAACCACAGCTCCCTTTCCACATCCAGGCCCCATACAACTTTCCATGGTTTACCCCAGACGCTTCACATGCCCTGATTCAATCCACTGACAGCACGTCAACCCCGGTATACCACATCGATCCAATTCACTCTATTCTTTGCCCTCCTTTCACCCTCCTGCATGTTCAGGCCCCGATCACACAAAATCTTTTTCACTCCATCTTTCCACCTCCAATTTGGTCTCCCACTTCTCCTCATTCCCTCCACCTCCGACACATATATCCTCTTGGTCAATCTTTCCTCACTCATTCTCTTCATGTGCCCAAACCATTTCAAAACACCCTCTTCTGCTCTCTCAACCACGCTCTTTTTATTCCACACATCTCTCTTACCCTTACATTACTTACTCGATCAAAGCACCTCACACCACATACTGTCCTCAAACATCTCATTTCCAGCACATCCACCCTCCTGCGCACAACTCTATCCATAGCCCACGCTTCGCAACCATACAACATTGTTGGAACCACTATTCCTTCAAACATACCCATTTTTGCTTTCTGAGATAATATAGGATGTATAGGAATGTATATTCCCGTGTGTGGACGTATATGTATATATACATGTGTATGTGGGTGAGTTGGACCATTCTTTCATCTGTTTCCTTGCGCTACCTCACTAACGCGGGAGACAGCGACAAAGCAAAATAAATAAATAAATGAATATATATATTATTTGTTTTTTATTATACTCTGTCGCTGTCTCCCGCTTTAGCGAGGTAGCACAAGGAAACAGATGAAAGAATGGCCCAACCCACCCACATACACATGCATATACATAAATGCCCACACACGCACATATATATACCAATACATTTTAACATATACATATTTTTAATCATACTTTCTCACTGTCTCCTGCGTTAGCGAGGTAGTGCAAGGAAACAGATGAAAGAATGGCCCAACCCACCCACATACACATGTATATACATACATGTCCACACACACACACATATACATACCTATACATTTCAATGTATATATATGCATATCTTTCTTCTTTTTCTTTCATACTATTCGCCATTTCCCGCATTAGCGAGGTAGCATTAAGAACAGAGGACTGAGCCTTTGAGGGATTATCACCACCTGGCCCCCTTCTCTGTTCCTTCTTTTGGAAAATTAAAAAAAACGAGAGGGGAGGATATCCAGCCCCCTGCCCCCCTCCCCTTTTAGTCGCCTTCTACGACATGCAGGGTATACGTGGGAAGTATTCTTTCTCCCCTATCCCCAGGGTGTACTCAATTCCTGGGAAATGGGAGAGTTTTGATTGAGAGGGTAAAGGCATGGACAGAGCATCAGATTGGGGAAGAGCAGTGTGGTTTCAGAAATGGTAAAGGATCAGGAGTTTGCTTTGAAGAATGTATGTGAGAAATACCTTGAAAAACAGATGAATTTGTGTGTAGCATTTATGGATCTGGAGAAGGCATACGATGGAGTTGACAGAGATGCTTTGTGGAAGGTATTAAGAATATATGGTGTGGGAGGTAAGTAGCTAGAAGCAGTGAAAAGTTTTTATCAACGGTGTAAGGCATGTGTACAAGTAGGAAGAGAGGAAAAAGACTGGTTCCCAGTGAATGTCGGTTTGTGGCAGGGGTGCGTGATGTCTCCATGGTAGTTTAATTTGTTTATGGATGGGGTTGTTAGGGAGTTTTGGAGAGAGGGGCAAGTATGCAGTCTGTTCTGGATGAGAGGGCTTAGGGAGTGAGTCAGTTGTTGTTCACCGACGATACAGCACTAGTGCATGATTCGGGTGAGAAACTGCAGAACTTGGTGACTGACTGTGGTAAAGTGTGTGAAAAAAGAAAGCTGAGAGTAAATGTGAATTAGAGCAAGGTTATTAGGTTCAGCAGTGTTGAGAAAAAAGTTAACTGGGAGGGAAGTCTGAATGGAGAAAATCTGGGCAAAGTGAAGTGTTTTAGATATCTGGGAGTGGATTAAGCAGCAGATGGAACCATGGAAGCAGAAGTAAGTCATAGGGTGGGGGAGGGGGCGAAGGTTCTGGGAGCATTGAAGAATGTGTGGAAGGAGAGAACGTTATCTCGGAGCAAAAATTGGTACGTTTGAAGGAATGGCGGTTCCAACAATGTTTTATGGTTGTGAGGCATGAGCTACTGATAGAGTTGTGTGGAAGAGGGTGGACATGTTGGAAATGAAATGTTTGAGGACAATATGTGGTATGAGGTGGTTGGACCGAGTAAGTAATAAAATGGTAAGAGATATGTGTGGTAATAAAAAGAGTGTGGTAGAGAGAGCAGAAGAGGGTGTACTGAAATGTTTTGGTCACATGGGGAGAATGAGTGAGGAAAGATTGATAAAGAGGATATATGTGTAAGAGGAGGAGAGAATGAGAAGTGGGAGACCAAATTGGAGGTGGAAGGAAGGAGTGAAAAAGATTTTGAGTAATCAGGGCCTGAACATACAGGAGGGTGAAAGGCATGGAAAGAATAGAGTGAAATGGAATGATGTGGTAAACCAGGGACGACGTGCTGTCAATGGATCAAACCAGGGCATGTGAAGCATCTGGGGTAAACCATGGAAAATTTTGTGGGGCCTGAATGTGGAAAGGGAGCTGTGGTTTCGGTGCATTATACATGACAGCTAGAGACTGAGTGTGAACAAATGTGGCCTTTGTTGTCTTTTCCTAGCACTACCTCGTGTGCGCACAGGGGGAGGGGGATGCCATTTCATGTGTGGTGGGGTGGCGACGGAAATGGATGAAGGAAGCAAGTATGAACATGTATATGTGTATATATGTATATGTCTGTGTATGTATATGTATGTATACATTGAAATGTATAGGTATGTATATGTGCATGTGTGGGAATGTATGTATATACATGTGTATGTGGGTGGGTTGGGCCATTCTTTTGTCTGTTTCCTTGCACTAACGTGCTTGCGTGGGAAACAGCAATAAAGTATAATAAATAAAATCAATAGTATATATAAAGTCTAATGATACTTTCTCGCCCCAACTCTCGTTTGCCCTCTTTTTCAACCCTTGCATCTTACTCTTGACCTCCTGCCACTGTCTTTTATACATCTCCCAGTCATTCGCACTCCTTCCTTGTAAATATCATCCATTCACTTCTCTTTTCTCTTTCACTAACAACTTTACTTCTTCATCCCACCACTCACTACCCTTTCTAATCTGCCCACCTCGCACCTTTCCGATGCCAAATGCATCTTTTGCACATGCCATCACTATTTCTCTAAATACCTTTTTTAGGGCCTCAGCTGCCCGTGCCGTTTCAGCTAACAAAATTTTTTTTTTTATATGCATATGGACATGTATGTGCATGTATGTATATACGTATGCATATTAGTGGATGGGTCTTTCTTCATCTGTTTCCTGGCACTACCTCGCTAATGCAGGAAACGGCAATCAAGTAATAATAATAATAACTTTTGGCCAAAAAACTTTGTTTTAAAATTGAAATATACCACAACAAAAGGCTTCTATACTTAAAATAATCAGGGAAAATATCTCATAATGCTTCCCTAAGCAGACAGATATCCAATAAATACCCAAAATACAAAGACTAGGAGAGGATATCTCAGTAGGGTAGACAAAATTTTGACAAGTTTAATGCCAACAAAACCCAATTTTTTGCCCATCTCTATCTAAAACTCCTCACAATTCTCCTTTGTTGGTTCTTTCTTGGAACCCCCACATTACAGGAATAGCTAAATCTAAGAAACTGGGCGTCCTGTTTAGATGCTTCGTTTATAGAAGGGACTGATTTGTCCTTGTATGGAGTACTGCTCTCACATTTGGGGTGGTTCTAGCTCTGTATGCTTACTTGACAGATTCGAGTTGAAAGCAATCCGACTTACATATGACTTAATGAAACACATCTACACCTGAAATGATCACTAAAAATTTCTCATAATGCTTCCCATAGCTGACAGATACCCAACAAATATGAATTGAATAATTATACAATCTTCTAATACAGTAATCATTAACTACTTATTTACATACATTTCAACATAAAAAACTGTCCTTATGAAGAGATTTTTAAGCAAATCTATTACCTTCAGAAATAACAAAAACTGCAGGTAAGAGTTCAGGGTTTTTAGCACAAAAACCTTTTTGTTTTAAAACTGAAATATAATGAAACACTTCAATCCTTGAAATAATCACAGAAAATATCTCATACAGTTTCCCCAACCTAAAAGATACCTAGTAAATATGAACGAAATAATCACAGAACCTTCTATAACAGTAACAATTAGTGTCCCCAACATACATTTAAACCCCTGATTTGAATTCAGCATGAAAAATAGTCCTCATCCTGAGATTTTCAAGAAAATCTATTACCCTTACAAAAATACCAAAAACGTTTTTATCTTAAAACTGAAATATGATGTAATGAAATGATTTTATACTTAAATAATCACAGAAAATACCTCATAATGCTTTCCCAAGCCAACAGATACCCAATAAATATGAACCAAATATTCACAGAATCTTTCCAAAAGAGTAACAATTAATTACTTATTCACAGGCCTTAATGTCCCGTAACATATATCTCAACCCCAGATTCCAATTAAGCATGATATATAATCCTAATACTGAGGTTTTCAGGCAAACCTATAACCCTTATGAAAATACCAAAAGACCAGGTAATATTTCAGGTACTTTTTTGCCCAAAAACATTTTCATTTCAAAACTGAAATATAAGAAAATGAAACATTCTACACATGAAATAATCACAAACTACCTCATACTGCTTCCCCAAGCTGAGAGACACCCATTAAACATGAAACAAATATTCACAATCTTTTATAAGAGTAATAATTAATTGCTTATTTACAGTCCTTAATGTCACCCACCCAAGTTTTTATCGAGGATGTAAGGCATGTGTACATGTAGGAAGAGAAGAAAGTGATTGGTTCTCAGTGAATGAAGGTTTGCGGCAGGGGTGTGTGATGTCTGCATGGTTGTTTAATTTGTCTATGGATGGGGTTGTTAGGGAGGTGAATTCAAGAGTTTTGGAAAGAGGGGCAAGTATGCAGTCTATTGGGGATGAGAGAGCTTGGGAAGTGAGTCAGTTGTTGTTCACTGAAGATACACTGCAGGTGGCTGATTCATGTGAGAAACTGCAGAAGCTGGTGACTGAGTTTGGTAAAGTGTGTGAAAGAAGAAAGTTAAGAGTAAATGTGAATAAGAGCAAGGTTATTAGGTACAGTAGGGTTGAGGGTCAAGTCACCTGGAAGGTAAGTTTGAATGGAGAAAAACTGGAGGAAGTGAAGTGTTTTAGATATCTGGGAGTGGATTTGGCAGCGTATGGAACCATGGAAGTGGAAGTAAATCATAGGGTGAGGGAGGGGGCGAAAATTCTGGGAGCGTTAAAAAATGTGTGGAAGTTGAGAACATTATCTCGGAAAGCAAAAATGGGTATGTTTGAAGGAACAGTGGTTCCAACAATGTTGTATGGTTGCGAGGCGTGGGCTATGGATAGAGTTGTGCGCAGGAGGGTGGATGTGCTGGAAATGAGATGTTTGAGGACAATATGTGGTGTGAGGTGGTTTGATCGAGTAAGTAATAATAGGGTAAGAGAGATGTGTGGTAATAAAAAGTGTGGTTGAGATAGCAGAAGAGGGTGTTTTGAAATGGTTTGGTCACATGGAGAGAATGACAGAGGAAAGATTGACCAAGAGGATATATGTCAGAGGTGGAGGGAACGAGAAGTGGGAGACCAAATTGGAGGTGGAAAGATGGAGTGAAAAAGATTTTGTGTGATCGGGGCCTGAACATGCAGGAGGGTGAAAGGAGGGCAAGGAATAGAGTGAATTGGAGCGATGTGGTATACCGGGGTTGACGTGCTGTCAGTGGATTGAATCAAGGCATGTGAAGCGTCTGGGGTAAACCATGGAAAGCTGTGTAGGTATGTATATTTGCGTGTGTGGACGTATGTATATACATGTGTATGGGGGGGGTTGGGCCATTTCTTTCGTCTGTTTCCTTGCGCTACCTCGCAAACGCGGGAGACAGCGACAAAGTATAATAAAAATAATATATATATATATATATATATATATATATATATATATATATATATTTCTTTTCACCTACATATTCGCCATTTCCCCAAGTTAACGAGGTAGCATTAAGAACAGAGGTCTGGAAGAAGAAAGTTAAGAGTAAATGTGAATAAGAGCAAGGTTATTAGGTACAGTAGGGTTGAGGGTCAAGTCAATTGGGAGGTGAGTTTGAATGGAGAAAAACTGGAGGAAGTGAAGTGTTTTAGATATCTGGGAGTGGATCTGGCAGCGGATGGAACCATGGAAGCGGAAGTGGATCATAGGGTGGGGGAGGGGGCGAAAATCCTGGGGGCCTTGAAGAATGTGTGGAAGTCGAGAACATTATCTCGGAAAGCAAAAATGGCTATGTTTGAAGGAATAGTGGTTCCAACAATGTTGTATGGTTGCGAGGCGTGGGCTATGGATAGAGTTGTGCGCAGGAGGATGGATGTGCTGGAAATGAGATGTTTGAGGACAATGTGTGGTGTGAGGTGGTTTGATCGAGTGAGTAACGTAAGGGTAAGAGAGAGCACGTCGATCCCAGTATACCACATCACTCCAATTCACTCTATGCCTTGCACGCCTTTCATCCTCCTGCATGTTCAGGCTCCGATCACTCAAAATCTTTTTCACTCCATCTTTCCACCTCCAATTTGGTCTCCCATTTCTCCTTGTTCCCTCCACCTCTGACACGTATAGCCTCTGTCAACCTTTCCTCACTCATTCTCTCCATATGTCCAAATCATTTCAACACACTCTCTTCTGCTCTCTCAAACACACACTTTTTATTTCCACACATCTTTCTTACCCTTTCATTACTTACTCATTCAAACCACCTCACACCACATATCATACGGAGGAGGGATGTGTTGGATATAATAATAATAATGATAATTATAACATCAACAATAATAATTAGCATAGTATCAGTAACCATAAACTGAAATACTGTATTTTACAAACAAATTCTAAAAACATTATTTGAGTCATGAAATATAAAATAAACTTAGATGTAATACCTGAGGATTTTGTGGCTGTGCAGTATTGCTATGCTTATCATCCTATGTACAGCTGACACTAGATGAAGTGTCTTGCTTTTCATGATCTGAAAGACAATGCTTATTAACTGCATACCACGAGAGGATATTTTTCTTCACATAAAATTACTCATCCATTAAACATATTCCAGTCATCATTATTCAACTGCAATGAACTTCACTTACAATGTAAACTGCCAAATAATTCCTAATGTTGCCAAAATTATGTTAACACTCTTCTCACTATGTACCCTATATTGTATTCAAATCAGTGGCATCCAATCTGTGGACCTTTGTGCACTCTATCCTCTTTTACGTCACCACCCTCAGGATGGCTGGAGAGCACATTCAAATAGCTGCTCATGTGGCATAAAGCAAAATCAATCATAATGCTATAACATATATACTTCATCTCAATCAACATATACTGCATCAGACTATATATTGATGACAGTCATATAGACAGAGAGAAATTTTTTCTTTACTTCATACTAGCCTGCCATTTCCAACACCAGCAATATAGTGTCAGGAACAAATCAAGAAGGCTGCATTCACTCAAATCTCTTCTCTAGCTGTTATGTGTAATGCACCAATCTTAGCCCCCCATTTCTTATTCACAACCAGGCCCCACACACCTTTCCATGGTTTTCCTCACACACTTCACATGCCTGGTTCAGTCCACTGACAAGTAGCCCCTGTAAACCACATCATTCCGATTCACTCGATGTCATACATGCTCTTCATCCTCCTGCATGTTCAGGTCCCAACCACTCAAAATCTTTTTCATTCCATCCTTCCAACCAAATCCAGTTCTTCTCCTTGTCCCCTCCCTTCCAAAATACATATCCTCCTTGTCAACTTTACCTCACTCATTCTCTCCTTTGTACATACCACTTGATCACACTCTTTCCAGCTCTCTCAACCAAAGATCAATTCATTACACATTGTATGCAATGAGCACTTTTCTGAAGATTGCTTCAGAAATGGACAACTTTTACCAATAACATGTCAAATACCAAGTAATTCAGGATCACTTGAAGAATTTCAACCCCAATATTTTTCTAGATTCGGTTAGGTTGATTAGTTTTTGGTTAAATCAAGTTTGGTTGGGTTAGATGTGTGTGTACAAACTTAACTCTTGTGAAACGTCCGGGGTAAACCATGGAAAGGACTGTTGGGGCCTGAATGTGGATAGGGAGCTGTGGTCTCGGTGCATTACACATGGCAGCTAGAGACTGAGTGTGAACGAATGTAGCCTTTTTATGTCTGTTTTCTTGGCGCTATCTCGCCGAAGCATGGGGTAGTGCTGCTATTTCATGTGGGGCGGGGTAGCGCCAGGAAAGGATGAAGGCAAGCAAGTACATGCACATGTGTATATGTTATGTATATGTATGTATATGTGCATGTAAGGGTGTATATATATATATATATATATATATATATATATATATATATATATATATATATATATATATGTGTGTGTGTGTGTGTGTGTGTGTGAGTGGATGGGCCATTCTTCATGTTTCCTGGCAATTATCTATCTGCACATCCTAATCATATCTAGACATTGGTACCTTAATCATCAACACTATATAAGATAAACCTCACATACTTTCACCCTAAATCATCCAGAGTCAAACAGTAGAATTGGCCCTAAAAATAAACAGCTCCTTTAGTCACAATCCTAGACATCGATGCTCTCATTTACATTAAATACAATTTCTTACTATGAGTTCTCTTCCTACATGGTATCCACATACAACCTCATTATTAATATCTCAATTACCTCAATCCACTTGGCGCAACCCCTTCATCTTACTCTACCTGGAACAAACACACCAGCTTCAATCTATGTACAACATCGTGTTCCCAACTACTTATCTCACATTTCATATCTAGAACTAATGTGCACAATCTTGTGTCTCTCACTATTAATCTTACATTGCATTTCACGAGGTAACTGGGTCCAAATATCACTTCCAAGGTAGGATGAGCTGCCGATCCCGTCCTGCATTTTGTATACAAACCTTCCCGGGTCGCCAGTGTAGCTGAATCAGCTGAAAATCCAAATCTTTTGGCCAGAATCCGCTAGATTCCCCAGAAATCAGCGAGATTTGACATCAATCGTGAAATACAACTTATATAACGATAACGTAATCATGTATGTATTGCTGTCTATTCATCACTTAATGTACCAGCGAAAATATATCATTATTTTCTTCGCAGGTGTGTTTCTGTGTAGTCTGCCATTGTCCGTATCAGCTGTGTAGCACTTTTAAGTATATCATGTCAATAGCAGTACTTATGTATTCCCTTAAGCTTCCTTCTAAGGAATTTGTAGAGGCTGTTTTCCATCATTTTCTAGCTTAAAAAACCGCTTGTACAATATGTGCCTCTTTCAAGAGGAATCAAGTTGTATGTTTCAATTTTCCTAGGCAGTGTTCCTCCCACAGGATGTGCTACAGCCAAGGGAAGAGAGTGCCACACATAATGAACCATTATCAAAATTTGGAAGCTCATATTCTTTCCTTAACGATTTCCAAACACCATTATTCAAGCCATCATTCATTCAAGCGTTGTCAACGCCTCTTGCAAGTAATTTCTGTCGATCAAGCTTCACAACCTTCAAATTTTTCCTTTTGGCTGTCACAACACATTCCACAGCTCCGGACACAATTTCAGCGAGTCCAAAATACGATATTGTTTTACGTAATTTCTTGCTGATATACTTTATTGTAACACCAAACAGTCAAAGTAGATAGATCAGTTGATTCATCAATCAAAATGCAGTATTTAGCATCATCAGCATCTCGCTAGCTCTCAATTTACTGTAATTCACTTGCACTATATTCCGTAAAGTTTCATATTCTGCACTGATTTAGTCACTGTATACATATATATATATATATATATATATATATATATATATATATATATATATATATATATATATATATATATATATTTTTTTTTTTTTTTTTTTTTATACTTTGTCGCTGTCTCCCGCGTTTGCGAGGTAGCGCAAGGAAACAGACGAAAGAAATGGCCCAACCCCCCCCCCCCCATGCACATGTACATACACACGTCCACACACGCAAATATACATACCTACACAGCTTTCCATGGTTTACCCCAGACGCTTCACATGCCTTGATTCAATCCACTGACAGCACGTCAAACCCTGTATACCACATCGCTCCAATTCACTCTATTCCTTGCCCTCCTTTCACCCTCCTGCATGTTCAGGCCCCGATCACACAAAATCTTTTTCACTCCATCTTTCCACCTCCAATTTGGTCTCCCTCTTCTCCTCGTTCCCTCCACCTCCGACACATATATCCTCTTGGTCAATCTTTCCTCACTCATTCTCTCCATGTGCCCAAACCATTTCAAAACACCCTCTTCTGCTCTCTCAACCACGCTCTTTTTATTTCCACACATCTCTCTTACCCTTACGTTACTTACTCGATCAAACCACCTCACACCACACATTGTCCTCAAACATCTCATTTCCAGCACATCCATCCTCCTGCGCACAACTCTATCCATAGCCCACGCCTCGCAACCATACAACATTGTTGGAACCACTATTCCTTCAAACATACCCATTTTTGCTTTCCGAGATAATGTTCTCGACTTCCACACATTTTTCAAGGCTCCCAAAATTTTCGCCCCCTCCCCCACCCTATGATCCACTTCCGCTTCCATGGTTCCATCCGCTGACAGATCCACTCCCAGATATCTAAAACACTTCACTTCCTCCAGTTTTTCTCCATTCAAACTCACCTCCCAATTGACTATATATATATAGTCTTTTCCTAGCACTACCTCGTGCGCGTGCGGGGAGAGGGGGTGTGTCATTTCATGTGTGGTCGGGTGGCCATGGGAATGAATATCGGCAGCAAGTATGAATTATGTACATGTGTGTATATGTATATGTCTGTGTATGCATATATATATGTCTATGATGAAATGTATAGGTATGTATATGTGCGTGTGTGGACGTGTATGTATATACTAACCTGTTGCTAACCTATTAAAATCATGACCCTATATGACCTCTTCAGGGATTATCAGGTCTCCTGTTGTTTGTCTCTCGTATGTAATCCTATGTATAGTCTATGTGGTTCTGGGCCTGATATCTTTTTTACGGTTAAGTGACTAACTGATTCCATTGCAAGTTTGAGACCATTTCAAGGGGTGACTTTAAACTAACTCAAAATATCGTAGTCAATATAGTTGATACACTTAAATTTTTCCTATGTTTACAAACTTAACAATTCTTTATTTCCCAAATTTTCAGATTTATTTAGTATCGTATTCAGAAACGGATTCCAATTAGCACTCTCGGGAAATCCATGCCTAGGGCAAAGAAAAGTATAGTGTATCCTAATAATATTACGTTTTCTTTTATATGATCCAAAAGAGAAAACTATGATTCTGAAGGGAGAACTTAGCCAATATTATTGATATAATGAATTTCCTGTTTTAACACACAACTTTACACTGCTACTACAACTACCATTATTATTACTACTACGACTACAACTATCATTGCTGTAACGTAGTACTTTAATCACGCAGGCTTAAAGCGCCTTAAGCATTACTGAAGAATAAAGTATAATGCTTTAAATCACTCTCCGCCACTCTTACTATATTCTTTAAACAATACGAAACCACCGCAAAACAGAATGACTTGATATTCAAACCTATTAGTGCCACCCGGCTTAAGCACTACTTTACCACTAATGATAATGATGATGACAATAACTGTTAAGGAGATTTAGTTTTATGAAGACCTTTAAGTCATTCATCAGACGACATGCTATTATCTCACTTTCTGCTTAACAAGATACCTTCCCAGCCTAATTGAGCAGAAAGTTAAACTTAACAGTAGCTAATTCAGTCCCTCACAAATTATACATATATTTCTATACAAATTCCGGCTCTGAAGACGTTTTCTTTAGTCTTTTTAAATTATTATCCTCTTCACAGTTGACAACATTACTTCTACAGTCTGTTTAAATCATGAAATTCATTTTTGATAACTGACATAACAGTTTCAATTATTTTTCTTTCCTCTTCGACGCTTCCCGCGTTAGCGAAGTAGCACCTGGAATTGACGAAAAGCGACCTCGTTTGTTTACATCCACTGTCATGAATATTGCATCCAAACTTATTCCTCTTTATCTTCAGCCAAGCCCCATAAACTATTCTGTAGTTTCCCCTGACCATTTCATATGCCGTAGTCAACCTTGTGTCATACACACGCTGAAAATCCTAACTTGACCGATCAACAAGTTCCACACTTTCTTGAAAAATTGAAATGGAATCCCACTCACACCTGCAGCTTTGCCACACTTCATCTTACCCAAAGCTTTCACCACCTCCACCCTTTTCACGAGACACTTCGCCATGACATTCGGTCAGCAAACCACTTCATCCCTGACACTCAACATCTACCATCCGATCATCTAACACGTTCATTTCACCTAACCTTCGCTTCCCACTTCCCTATCTGCTCCCCCCCCCCCCCCCCCCCAGATGCTTCCAAAGGTCCAAAAGAGGAGGTGACGACCGCAAAATAGGTAACAACTCAAATATCCGGTGGAAAACTTAATGACTGAAAACAAGAAAAATCAACCTATTTAACTCACGTCTGCTTAGGTTGGGTGGGTATTTGCCTTTCCTGTCTTTAAGAGCGAGCAGCGGAACACACACACACTGCGTCCAGCACCGAAATTAATTCAGTTATGAAATTAGGTGACCCTGGGCCTTTATGGTGTGGCGAATACCGTCGCTAACTGTGACGCATTCACGGGCCGTTAGGAGTCGAGCGCCTGGGTTCGAATCCTGGTTGCGGCAGTCGGTCCACAGTCAACCCAGCTTTTCATCCTCCCCTTATGGATTGCTCGAGAACTGGAAGTGGAGGTAATCAGGTTGAAAAAGAATATCGCAAGGATTTAAGGATTGTTGGAATAAACATTGGTACAGGTCGAGAACTGGAAGTGGAGGTAATCAGGTTGAAAAAGAATATCGCAAGGATTTAAGGATTGTTGGAATAAACATTGGTACAGGAACTCACATGGCAAAGTCGGCTTCTTATAAGATTGACCACAATGTGTACTTTTTTTTTTTTTCTTAAGGACAATTTACAAAGAAAAGGATTTGTTTACTTTCACTCAACTGACGTTAATCCAAGTTCACTAAGGGCGAAAGAATAATTATCTATACAAAACTGTAGTTCATTTTTCAACCTTGGTTCAGTTGTCATTCTATGAACACTGCTCCCACGAAGCGTTAAATTACACGTCTGTGTACAAACCATATACTCTCTTACTACAAATTCGAGTCCATGTTCATGAGCGGATGACAGAAGTTTTCTGAAGTACTGACCCAATCTAACGAGACAAAAGAAAAATCTGGCTACACCAATAACTTTCGTTTGAAACTCAAAACTCATGAACACCTTTGATATGACAAAGTGTGGCATCGGGGTCTCATCTCTAAACTCCCCTCTTTTGGCTTCCCTTTCTCGCTTTGCTCCCTCATATCCAGCTTCCTCTCTGGCCGATCTATCTCCGTGGTTGTTGATGAATCAGCCTCTTCCCTTTTCTCCATCAACAGCTGTGTGCTTCAAGGTTCCGTCCTGTCCCCTACATTTTTTTTTTCTTGTTTTTTAAACACTCATACGCTAACGACTCAACACCGCATTCCTCCTCATCCTTCAATTCTTCTCCTTTCCTCCAATCTGCATACCGTCTCGACACAGCTTCCTCAGTACACTCAGACTTGGACAGGATTATCTCAATGGGGTAGACGAAATCTGGCTAAGCTTAATGCCTTTAAGACCCAGTTTCTACCCCTCTCTCTATCGCAATTTCCTCACAACTTTCTTCTCGCATTTGACGATCCTGTAATTCCTCTTCATGACTCAATGAATATACTTGGTATTACTGTAACATCCACTCTTTTCTTGGAAACCCCACATAATGGAAAGAGATACGTCTGTCCTGTTTCGATGTCGAAATCTCTTTTCTTCTGAACAGTTGCTCCGTTTATACACAGGATTAATCCATCCTTGTATGGAGTACTGCTCTCACATCTGGGGCGATTCTCGCTCTGCATCCTTACTTGAAAGAGTTAAGTCGTAAGCAGTCCGACTTATAAATCCCCTAAGCTCACTTTAAAACTTGACCCGCTTGCTGTAAGCCGCAATGTTGCCTCACTTTCCTTCGTCTATAGGTATTACCTTGGTTTTTGCTCCCGAGTGCTGGCTGCTTGTGTGTCCCCCCCCATCACTAGCTATACCACGCAATACTCGGCAAGCAACTGCGTCTCATGATCACTGTGTGGCCGTTGGCAACTCAAGGGTGGGCCGTTTTGATAACTGTTTCTTTCCCTACACGTCAAAGCTCTGGAACTCGCTACCCTCTCATGTCTTTCCCAGTAACTACGACCTGGCAAACTCTAAAAAAGACAGGTTTCTCGCATCCACAAAAATTCGTAAATATCAACCCTCTTGTCTCTTTCCCTCTCATTAACCTCTCTATATTTCCGTGACTGGAGCCTCCAACATGAAAGGAGAAAAAAAAAAAGTGGGTCGCACTCATCCCTCGTCTGTGGTCACGTCCACCTCAGCCCCCATCCGGGGAAGTGAGGGTGGAGGGAGGGAGAGGAGGAAAGTACCAGTGCTTGCAAAGATCAGGGATCATCCCCCGGGCCAGGCATTCCAACATGAACTCGCTTGTTGAGAGAGAGAGAGAGAGAGAGAGAGAGAGAGAGAGAGTCTACTCTCGTCGCACAACAACGTACGTCCCAGCGTGTACTTTGTACATACCCATTTTTTTTTTTTTTTGTCTGTCTTATGGTACTACCTCAGTGTACAACTTTTTCTGGCTGCACAGTATGCAACAGTTTAGCACATGGGTTTGCCCACAGAGAGCACAGTACTGTGCATATGTAGTAAAGTCTGAGCTTAGCGCTACCAACCAACCACTCGAATCTCTCTCTCTCTCTCTCTCTCTCTCTCTCTCTCTCTCTCTCTCATGTGTATGACCTGCTCTGAAAAGGTTCCCGTCTATCTATATTCCTGACGACTGATGCCGTATCACTTGCTAGACATGAGAGAGAAAGTGAAAATGATCAACTCATTAGTAAAATGATGTAACTTGAAAATGTCCCTCACATACCATTCCACAAGGACTCGGAGAGATGAGACGGGGGAAGTTACCTCAGTAAAGTTATAATCCGACGTGAATGAACAACCTTCTCAAGTCTTTCAGTTCGCTGAGAAAGAAAATAGAAAAAAAAAACGCTAAATATCAACGGCTCACCAAGAGAAACCAGTTTAAAACTTAGAAAACGGTAAATCATCAAAAACGGCCACCAACAGATGAAGGAATACCTCCTGTTTACATTCAGAAAACAGTAGATAAAGAAAAACAGCTCACAAGAGATGAAGGATTACCCCCCGTTTAAATTCATAAAAAGGTGAATTATGAAAAACAGCCAAGAGACGAAGGAATACCTCCCGTTTAAATTCAGAAAAAAAAAACGGTAAAAAATGAAAAACAGCCAATATGAGATGAAGGAATACCTCCCGTTTAAATTCAGATAACGGTGAATAATGAAAAAAACAGGCTACGATATTTGAAGGAATACTTCGCCTGTGTCATCCGCAAAGCACCACTCACTCTTCCAGACGCGAGATAACAATGTCTTGGTTGTGTGTCACCGTGGCATCGTTGTGAAATGATAAGATTCGTGACCAAACCCGCGAGGAAACACACTACTCCTCCTCCCCCTTTGTTGAAACCTAGTCAGTACAAGACCATAAGAGCTTCTGAAACGGAAGGCGTAAAATCCGTAAATGACGGGCAGTTTATAAGGGGGCTTCTTCTACCCGTGGTGGCCCCTCCACACACACACACACACACACACACACACACACACACTCACACCTATAATGATAGCAATTCATGGAGCCATCATCTTTCCAATCCCTCACGGGTTCCTTATCATTCCCTCCAACGGGCCTAGAGCAGTGCATGCAGCCAGGGTGCGACTCCAACAAGTCCCAGTGTTTACACTCGAGCCCCACACGACAGCACCCCTCCCATCCTCCCCCGAGACGCGGAGACAAACCCACGTCTGGGGAGACCATCGTCCACAGGTTGACTGGTGCGATGTCGTCCCCGCCCAGCTCCGCACTGGGTCATTGCCAATACTTCCGGGAGGTTGTGGCGTCTATGATTGAGGGGGTGGGTTCTACCTGAGGAGGTGGACTTTACCGACGGGAGGGTGTGGGAGCTATGAGTGAGGAAGTGGGTTTTACAGACGGGAGGTTGTGGGATCTAAGAGTGAGGTGAGTTCTACAGACGGGAGGTTGTGGGATCTATGAGTGAGGATGTGGGTTCTACAGACGGGAGGTTGTGGGATCTACGAGTGAGGAGGTGGATTCTACGCAGAGAAGGTAGCGGAACCTACGAATGGTAGTGGATTCCATGCAGATCTCCTGGGCCGTGAATCTGTCGTGAACCGCTTCACATTCATCATACATGTTGATTACATATCATAAAAGTAATAAAGGCAGATTTGCCAGACGATTTCATCGCAAACCGCGTCGCGAATCGGTAAATTTCACCAAAATTGTTGATCGAATGACAATCCCACTTGTAAATTTCATCGCAAGACCGTGTTGTGAATGTTGTAATTATGGAGATGCTCCTCTCAATGATCATATCAACAACCCTGTCTCGAACGATGGTTTGCATAAGGCTAACGAGCAAGGACATTAAGCCAAGTGGTCGATAATCACCAAGTGGGGACCTAATACCCTTTCTTTTTTGAGGTCGACGCCACATACAAATTTCCAGTTCCCCGCGGGGACCTTTTCCATTACTCGAGGACTTGAGTCTGGGCTTATCTATCTCACCCTCAGCTTCTGGTCACTACCCTCCGATAAATGGTATCGGGTCCTGCCCTCTTATCTATCTACTTCCCAACTAAACGCTTATAGAATATCTGGAACCTGTTGGTCACCATGTAGCAATATGGTGTTCCTCTCCTGTCGATAGGACTGGACTCGGGAACATTGAGCTGTGTCCTTATTGATGGTATTTGGGTCGGGAGAAAATAGTGATGATATCTGACTTGGCTTTACTGCCTTGAACCAAGTCTCCGTTTTCTGTAATTAATGGACCTGTTGACTGGGTAATGCCTCTCTTGCTCCTAACGGAACTATAAAATTCTTCTGCGTTTCTTTCCCCGCTTTCAGCGACATACGCTTTATACTGACTTTTAAATTCACGAATTAAGCTTTTTTTTTTTCTACGCCGCTTTACGTGACTTACCGTATGATATTGGTACGTTATTTCTTAATCTTTTTTTTCTCTCTCTTTGATAAGAGACAGAATTGGAAACATGCTCCTCTACTACTACTCCGAGCGTTTTACTGGAGCTTTTCCATATCATTTTCGTCGACTATATCATCCCGCTATGTCCTCTCAAGAGCAATGCCATCACAAAAATTTGTAAGCCTACAATCTGATATTTATTCTTTCCTTTTTCAAAAATTTCACGGTGACCCATATTACATGTGTACAAAGGAAGTCATACAGCAACAGAGCACTGGGTCCTTTCGAAGCTGTTTGTAAGATAGTGGAAACTCACAGATTAATATAGTAAGAGTCGAAATATACATAAAGATAATTCAAAGAGAAAAACCTACAAGCTATCTAAGTGACTAAGACGTAGTTATTGCTTGATGTGGACTTGAAGAGAAAACATCTATCGAGTCTATTCGTTCAACGCATCTATAGCACTGCTTTTAACCACTCCACATATCAACAATCCAGTTGAAGTAAAAAGTAGTGGTGTCAAAAGTTACCACTTGTACCAAACCTTCCTCCAACTACGACAGGAAGAACTTCACTTGTAGGCAGAACTAAGTTTACTATATTCACGCCAAGAATAGGTTCCTCGTGAAGTTGTGTTGAGGTACTATGAAGTAAGTTGAGATAAGAGTCCACACCTCTTGTGATCTGTACTTCCGCTGGCCCCCACTCTATCCTACCACCATTTCTAGCACCTTTGCTACAATTAGCAGTATCTTATCTAACTTTAATGATATAAGTAACTTTGGGTGGCCCATCGAATGGCTATCGGAGAGAATTTAGCCCACAGACACGAGTCAATGTGGTCAATAAAGACATTAAAACTAGTACAATTACGATCATTTGTTTACACATGCGCCCTTCTCACTTCCACAAAGCTTAGGATACCACTAACCTGGCGTGGGTGGTCTCGCGTTGGTCACCCAGCGACCACAGGACTACCAATGGATCCTACAGCCCTTGGAAGGAAGGTACGACTCAAAGTAGTGGAAACGCATTTCGTTGCCCGTCAGAGATCTTGTCCCCAGATTTCTTTGTCTACGATCTACTGCTAGGCATTTGAACGATTTATCTTTTTTTTCTATGCTTATCAAATGACATTCTTTCCAGAAGGTCAAATTGGTTCTCTTCCGATTCACATAGTTGGTATAACCTTCTTGCGGAATAAACTGTAATTCATAGTTACCCCTACCCCCATACTCTCTACTGGGTTAAAAAAAAAAATGATCTTTTTACAGGGGGATCTAAACAAATTGTGAATCATCATTATAAAGAGGGAATGTTGAGAAATGACATCGACAATTTCAAAGAAATGATACTGTGAGAAGACACATAATCCACAGGGAACTGATAATTCATTCCTTTTTTTTTTTTTGGGGGGGGGGGGAATAAAGTAATTCATTACACTTCAAACAACAAATAATATAGGTCTTTAAGGAGACAACAACACTATACACAGGGGGTCACCCTGTGCCAGTAATGGCACTCGAAGCACTCACTCGACCTGTGCCGGTAATAGCGTCCTGAGAACCAACTGCCAATGGCAGGAACCCGTGCCCAAGCCAAGCCTTGGTGAATATCTAAACACACAGACACACAAACACGAGAGAAAATGAAGAGCTGAGTACATATCAAGAGAATATGTGGTTTAGGGAGTACCCCCTTTTTATATCTGAATAAGGAGTGACAAGACCCAATCGGGTGGTGGCTGCCCACGGTGACCTATGCCAGAAATGACACTCTTAAGAGCGGGGTCTGCCATCGACCAAAGAGCCCGTGGCTGGCTTGGACATAGCAAAGCTTTGCACACACACACACACACACACACACACACACACACACACACACACACACACACACACACACACACAGGCAAACACGAACTAGCGATGCCTTAAGAAGTGTGATATCTGGAGTGAACCGCCTCCAAGGCAGACTAATTAAGGTAAGGGACTGTCTTATTTTCAGCCACACCGCATCGGGTCCAGGTGGCTGAAGATGAAGGTGAGAAGGATTCCGAGGAGATGAAGAATTTGGGAACGAGTCTGTTACACACACATACACACACACACACACACACACACACACACACACACACACACACACACACACACACATTAGTAAGCGTTTGTGGAACACTGAAATATTCCTAAACAAAATCAAGAATGATTCACAAGAAACAACTGTCCAGAAATCAAAGTTTGCGACGCATACGTCTACGAAGCAAAGCTCCTTACATGCGCACCAGAGAACGGCAGTGGGAGGAATACAAGCAGGGGAAAGAGAGCGATGGAAGCGAGGAAAAGGGAAAAATATTCAATCAAAACAGGGCACCTGAGAGTGGTAGGAAAAGCCATCCATCTGAAACGCGAAAACACAAGAAATCCAAGACGGGACGCAGGTTATTATTAAGCCGTGTCATCTTACCCTATATATAAAAGGGTCTGGGGAGCTGAGGAGGTATATATCTGGCTTCTGTATTCCTCTCTCTCCCTCTCTCTCTCTCTCCAAGGGCATTGGGAGACGCGTGAGAGAGAGAGAGAGAGAGAGAGAGAGAGAGAGAGAGAGAGAGAGAGAGAGAGAGAGAGAGAGAGAGAGAGAGAGAGAGAGAGAGAGAGGTGATGGGGGATGGATGGAGAAGCTCCCTCTCCATCTCCAAGACGAAGGATTGGATCCCCCACGGCCAAAGGAGAAAGTCCCAGAAGAGTGCGAGGGAATCCTTCGGTGAGGGATGGATTCCCAATCCTACGTGATCTTTGTCATGATGCATTACGACCCTCTGTCTCGTCCCAGGTTCCGTACCTTATGATACAGCATTTGGACTCGCCCTAATTACAGTATCTTGTTACGATACAGCATTTTCGTCCTAATTACTGTATCTTGTTACGATACAGCCTTTTGCCTCGTCCTAATTATTGTATCTTGTTACAATACAGCCTTTTGCCACTTCCTAGCTACTGTATCTACGCTAAAACACCAGTTTTCCCACTAGGATACAGAACTGGTCCACCCAAGGTGTATGGCTTACGTATTCCTCTAATTACGAGAGTTACGTCGTGCGATTTACTTTACGTCTTCGGTGCTTTAAGACGGTGCCTAAGTTCTCAAGGAACAGCGAAGCCGTGCAATATATATATATATATATATATATATATATATATATATATATATATATATATATATATATATATATATATTGCGTACCTTCACAGAATATACAAACCTCCAACAGCCAAGATCGAACCCGGGACCCCTGTGCAACAGGCGGGGGCGATCATAGCCTAGCAGTAGCGCTCCCGCCAGTTGCACAGGGGTCCCGGGTTCGATTCTGGCTCTTGGAGGTTTGTATGATATATATATATATATATATATATATATATATATATATATATGGCCCTGGACCCACCGTACGTTTTCTTTAATGTGGCCTTAAACACACACACGCACACAAACATATGCCAGCACCGTATGAAAAACTACCATTCGATATCTCAATGACCTTTTTACCCTCGGTCTCATCTAATCAACTGGGGGGAAGGAGTGATGGTGCATCCAGCTTTCTATTTCGGTGCCTCCACATCACACACATATCAATGAAAAGGCGGTGGGAAAGACAAGCGGGTTTCTCGACTCATACCACGTCCCATCTCAGGGGAAACTGAAGGGATCGCATCGCCCGCATTGCGAATTGACCTCCCTTAAATCCGAGACTTTTCCGGTTCAGAGGTGGTGTCTGTGCTTATTCCAACATCAACACACTTGTTGCATGCCTCAGGGACCCTGAGTCCTCGAACTTTGTTGTTATGTGGCTCAATGTCTGTCTTCCAACAACCACACTTTTCCTTCGTGTCGCCTATTGCTCTCCTAATTCTACAAATTTCCTTTCTTTCTTCAACTATCTAAACTCCTGCCATGAGACTGTGGTATCCTCTCACACCGCAAGACGAGATCTTCAAACCTTGGGTATTTCAATGTTCACCATAGGGAATGGTTGAATTCCTCCCATACGGACGGTGGAGGGACTGAAACCCTCACGTTCTCGAATCTCAATGATCTAGAACAAATCATCACCCATCCTCACCCATATTCCTGACTGCTGTGACCAATCTCCTAATATTTTGGATCTGTTTTTCACCTTTAGTCCATCCCGCTGTAAGTACACAATATCTTCCCCAATTGGTTAATCTGATCGCACTCTCATAGATGTATCTATTCTAACGGCAGCCCCCTCTAAGCGTAAATAGTGGCACCTCAACACAGGCCACAGAGTCACAACAAACCCGCTAGAACTCGATGTATCTCGCACGTCACACAAGGCTGGGAAAACATATCATAGGGCAAAGTCTCCAGCGAACACCTGACCAACGTTCATGAAATATCATCTGTCAACTTGCTCCACTGTAGTTCCCTCGTGCCTTACTCCCCCATAGAAATAATCTATCGACCCGTGTGCTTGCATGTGCTACCCCCCTCCCCCAGTAGTTTCTCTCCCCCCTTCTCTCTGGGGAGGTAGCCTGGGCACTGCAATATCAAAAGGTAACTTTGAGGGTGACATTACAACATGATACGATTCATATTTATTTACCTTCGTATGACACTGGGCGATCATCTTTGCCTTACAAGCTTGGGAAGATAACATAGATAAGGATGAAGGTCAGTCTCACAAACGCGACAGGTCAGGTCAATGGGTATCGTATCTTCACCGTGAATGGGGTCAAATGTACTGATTTGCTGGATAGAAAAAAAAGAAGAAATCTTTCCCCTGGGAATATAAAATCATAAGGGTAATTAACCATGAGTCAGTGAGGCCAAGAGGCTAACACTAATTAGCCACTCAAATTACACCCGAACGGATGTGGGGGAATACAAAGCTAATACAAAGATAAACTTACGTCATACATCTACTACGACAACGTGCACTCGAACGGAACGGGACGCGTTAGAACTGTCCCTCCTTCCACCCTCTCTCTCACCCCTTTGGCGTCGGGCCGCTGGCAAGGGAGGGAAAGAGGTTGAAGTGAGAAGGGAGTAGTCGTGGTTTATGGGTGATAAGGGATGCGATACGACGAGTGTGGTGGTGAAGAGGAGGAGGGGGGTAGCTGTTGGGGACTCTCGCATCCGCTGATCACCTGGGAAAAGCCAATTCACATGACCGAACACACTTTTTTCCACGCAAGGGATCTTTCGCAACGTGTTGGGCAAAGAGCTGCCGTGCTTCGCCGTCGAAGAGATTACTAGGCCAACTCTTGTCTTATTTGGCCCACAAGAGCCACAATCAAGAGTGGGATTCGAAGGGTCAGAGATACGAATTTCAAGTTGCCTTGATGGGAAGGTACCTCCAGGAGTGTGTGTGTGTGTGTGTGTGTGTGTGTGTGTGTGTGTGTGTGTGTGTGTGTATATATATATATATATATATATATATATATATATATATATATATATATATATATATATATATATATATATTATATATATTCTAAGAAGGGTCAAGCGAGATCGTTACTGTCCGAATGTGGAGCTGAGGCCAGGTTAGGCTCGTCTGATTCTCTTAGAATTTCGAAACGAAGGACCCGACGCCCAGCAATGACGGACTCGGTAGCTTGTGGCGGGTCACTGTATGGCGGCAGTCATGTTTGTCTGGATGTTGATGATACGTGCTTTCTCTCTAATGTGAATGGCTTCTAATATCTGTAGTCTCCTCCGATCCTGCATCTAGTAATGATTCTAGTGTTATTGACTATAATTATCTCGTTAGTCTCGTCCTATGCTTTTTTCATGATGTTGTTTGATTCCACCTTTTTTGTAAGTGGAGCGAGAGGCGGCGGCTCAGGATGCAGGTTGTACACCCAGTGTAGTGTATGTGGTGGGGCTGACAGTCCCCAATATTGTACTGATCAGCTCCAAGGATACCTGAAGCCGATATTCAACAGGAAATCACAACTGGTGATAATCCTCCTCAGCCTATGAGTAGTTTGGGCGGAGGAGGGGAAGGGAATGGGGTGTAGTATTGGACACAGACCTTATCCAGTCTTGAGTCAGTGAATATCCCTAATGGAAAGAGAAAGAACCTTGCTTAAGCATGGAGGATGGACGGACGAGAGGAAGAGGAGTGGCACCAGACGAGAGGAGGAAGAGTGGTGCCTGAGAATGGAACCAACCTTGCTTCCTCCGGACGAGAGGAGAAGGAGTGGTGCCTGAGAATGAAACCAACCTTGCTTCCTCTTGCTTTGGGGCTGGGCGGCCGCCTTTTATCAACATTGGGAGAGGCCAGATATGAGGCAGGGACGGTTGTGGCCGGGGGAAACCACGATGACAGCCAGGCGACAGAGAAGGCTTGTCGCCAAACACCTGCAAAATCAGGGATTACCCACCGGCGATCTCCACGACACGCGGGCGCAGTTCGAGTTACCCACACCGGTACGAACTAGTTGGAAGTTCTGAGTATTGACCGGCAAAGCCAAGTTTTAAACTATGGGTTCGAAAACTACAGGTTCGAATCGTCAGCATCCCTTTAGCTTCAACTTCATCACTGATGACGTAACACCATCCCCAGTTGCAAAGTACATCACTCCTATCTTCACTACCATCTCCAGCTGCAGGGAAAAATCCATTCCTATCTTCACTATGATCTCCACTCACAAAGGGAGGTAAACAACACCCCTATCTTCACTATCGTCTCCAGCTGCAGGGGAAAAATTCATTCCTATCTTCACTATGATCTCCACTCACAAAGGCGGGAAAAAAACACCCCTATCTTCACTATCATCTCCAGCTGCAGGGGAAAATCCATTCCTAATCTTCACTATTATCTCCAGTCGTCGGGAGAGGATGGGAACATCAAGGATAATGTCCGCACCCCATCCCCCAACTTTTATCCCCCACCTCCACCTCTTAACCAAAGTACCAAGACAATTATTGCACGCTGAGTGGCGCGTCAGGCTTCGGCCCTCAGAGCCCGACTCCCTCCTCATCCTCCTCCCACTAAAACCAAACGTGTTTACAGACTCGGCTCCTTCGGCGGAGAGGGGGTATTCTCCTTTTTCTTACACCCACACACACACACACACACACACACACACACACACACACCTCCCGCCCGCTCTCAAGCAGCCACGACCTATTGAATTAATGCCCAAGAGGAGGTGTCTCCCCCCCCCCCCCCCCACCTTCTTCAAGACCTGACTTTTACAGACGGGGGACCTGTGTGGGAGTTTATGGCTACTGGGGTGGCTGAAGGGATGGCTTTGGGGAGAAGGGGGAGGGCTAGTGGAAAGAGTCGGGGAGGGTACGCATACATATACATACATCAATACAGGAGTTTCAGTCAACAGACACAGACGACTAAGATGAGCATGTCAAGTCCACACACACACACACACACACACACACACACACACACACACACGCACACACACACGCGACACAGCGCTAGAACTTACGTGAGCATATGGTTCGAATCCCGGACTTGGTACTCGATCCCGGGCGTTAGTTAGAGGGGTCAGAAAGGTCACCGCCCAAGGACACGCACGTGAGGGAATACGTCCATACCGCGAGCCGACAGATACGGACGCGGATCCACGTCTGGTATCGTAATTTCGGGAAAACCCAGCACATAGTGGCTGAATCCCAGGAGATAATATGGTTCGTCTGCCACACCAGGGCTGTGGGCCAAGCCGGTTCTTATACCACGAAAAACCCAGGGAAGCCAGCCAGCTAGCCAACCAGTCAGCAAGTCAGAAAGCCAGCTAACCAGCAAACCAGCCAATCAGTAAGCCAACCATCCAAC
>NC_092226.1:68460290-68470290 GCF_036320965.1 Panulirus ornatus | reverse complement strand
TTTGTTCAATCATGTTAAAGATCATGGCCATCTCATTAACTGGAGAAACGCCAATTCAGTTATTAACTTTACCTCTTTTCCCTCGAGAAATATCACTGAATCTTCTATTACCAAATACACAAAGAATTGCAAACATTAATATTAGTAAAGGTTTGTACAAGCTGGGTAGCTTTGTCGTTAGCAGAATTTGTAAACAGTTCCCTTTCTTGTCCACATAATGAAAATCTAATGACAGTTACCAACCCGAACACCACCATCCGGTAAAGTTGTTTACCAATGGCGTCTTAGCTACGTCTCTTCCTTTATATCAACTGACTGTTCTACCTACGTCTTCATCTCATTCTTGTATCTCCCCTGACGATGTGATCATTGCACGAAAGTGCACTTGGGAACTTATCGTGTTTCATTTCCGTTTTTTTTTTTTATCTTTTGCACACACACACACACACACACACACACACGCATATATATATATATATATATATATATATATATATATATATATATATATATATATATATATTGGAAAGGATCACAATTTTGCGCGTGATCAAGATATTCGTATGAGTCCACGGGGAAAATGAAACACGATAAGTTCCCAAGTGCAATTTCGTGTAATAATCACATCATCAGGAGAGCCACAAGAGAGAAATAAAAGTCAGTTGATATACATCGAAGAGACGAAGCTAGGACGTCATTTCGTAACCGTCACACTCCCTACGATGAAGTGAACAAAGGCTAAGCTGCATTGGAAGCTGGAATATGTTCAATCAGTCTTGGGTCAGCTTAGCGTGCTGTCTTCTAACACAGCTGACCTCAACCAAATGGTCTTAGAAACATAATAAGCCAATCATAATCTTGTTTCTATTGTTCATGAATAACGAACTGATAAAAAAAATCCTCAGAACAAAATTAAGATTTACGTTCATTTACAGGATAGCTAACCTCTACTCTACTCTGAAACAGCTTTTGACTTTCATGTCCGGTAGTAGAAGCTATGCACTACAACATGACTAAGCTCCTGTCTGTCTATGACAGGGATTCTTAGTAAACACAGTCGTAATATCATCTCGACCAGATGCATAAACATGTCATGGGTGGTAACTGCAAACAAAAAATCCAATCAAAACCACTAAAAAAAAAAAAAGGATAAAATATGATACCAACATTCCAATAGTTAATAAAGGCTTTCCTAGCGATTCTGTAAATTACATTGTAATAATAACTTGTGTAGGCTGGAATTCGTGAAGGATACGGGAGCTAGAATGAATAAATATTAATGTCAGTGTATGTAGCTTGCCATATCAAACAAACCACTGCTAGCAACAAACATATACTTTCAACGTACCTAAAATATCTGTATCCATCAAAAGCAACCGTTTCGCTACTTCCAACTTTTTGCTCATTCTAAAAGAAAATAATAATTATGTTGTTTAAAGGAAAGGTTACGACTTCCTGCAGTGTTCATGACATATTTACAACACAATACTGCCAGTTCTTGTTTGGCTTAGTTGGCCCATCACTCTAATGTTTGAAGTCAAACGAAACCTACACTTAAGTCCAGCAAATTTAGTACCCAAAAGGCTTGCTTTAAAACATCTGATTTTCACTTCCATATCTAAGAAAATGGGAACATCAAAAGCGTACTGTTCATGACTATGATTTTGAACGATGTTATCCAATCACTTAAGAATGTTATTCATGTATGGCCGATATACTAATGTTTTGACAAATTCACAGAATCTAATGGGGTGTTCTATTTGCTACTATAAACTGTAGGGATATGATATTTACAGCATCTGTTAAGGCAGGTAAGAACTACATGGGTCACATCTGACTTACTAGTTGTATATGTAATAAACTGATTCCCGAGCTCTAAGCTTGGACTATCATCATTGCATTTCTGAAGTCAACTCCAGGTAAAAGTTTCCAGTAGGAAGACGAAGTTCCCACTCATCATTTGAAACCCAGAAAAAATCTGCCAACATGAGACGACAGAATATGGTGATGCGCCCAGTCGTAGCTGTGCTAACCAAGAGAGAGAGAGAGAGAGAGAGAGAGAGAGAGAGAGAGAGAGAGAGAGAGAGAGAGAGAGAGAGCTTGTTGGTAACGGTATCCTGCGCTAATTAAGCAATGGTATTTCCTAGGCGAGGCTCCGGAGCAACTATAATTGAGGCTCCGGAGCAACTATGACTTTTTCAAAATGTATAGCTCTCCCCCTCCTCGCTCATGAAACACCAGCTTCTTGACGTAAAGAAGGTGAAACTACGATCGTTCTTTCAATGAGCCTGTTAGCTCTACCTCAGCGTGTGTGCATGGACCTATCTATGCGTCTGCCAAAGCAGGCTTTCCGATCGGCGTGAACGTAAAATAAGGGTTTCGCATCTGCTCGAGTTTTCGGGGAATTCATAAAATGCCGGTGCAATATGTAACTGATCCACCTCCGGGAAGATATCATGGGGGAGCAAACTAGACAGCCACATAAACCGTCATGTAACTCTGGCCAGCCGCACTTGGGTTATAATATCCTCATATCGTTAAATACGAGAAAAAAATGAGTTAAAATGGGCAACTCACGCATCGCCTAAAGCGCAAAAAGTGTTTCCCAATTACTTTACATCACTGAACCTGACGTTAATGAACAAAATGGCACACTGTCATTGAATCTGGAGTTTATGAGCAAAATGGCACAAGTTGGATCTGGAGTTTATGAGCAAAATGGCACATTGTCATTGAATCTGTAGTTTATGAGCAAAATGGCACAAGTCGTTGGGTCTGGAGTTCATGAGCAAAATGGCACATTGTCATTGGATTTGGAGTTCATGAGCAAAATGGCATATTGTCATTGGATCTGGAGTTCATGAGCAAAAAGTAACGAAGCTAATCTTAACAACTCATAGGTTACAAACGAATCTTGAAGCTGAAGAAATTGAGGCATTAAAATGTGATCTTTCGTTAGCCATACAACATATGAAAGAAACAGGTTGTGCTGAATGTCCCATTTTCCCCATTTACCGTGCAGACGTAGCTAATGCCATGCCTTTAAGAATTTCAATACATATGTGAGCAACCAAATTTACTTCACCTGATAAATTACTTACCAAAAAAAAACTCACATTAAGCCATCACTGCTCATTTGATGATCACGTCTGTGATAATCAACTCACCTCTTAACAAATTCATTTTTTCCCCCCTGCTGTAAACCTTGCAACCCCACTTCTCTAATGAAGTTAAATTAATTCGTATTCATCACGTGTCATCAGTACCGCTATCCTCATGAAATAAATCGCCTAATTCCAAAAGTGTGTGCGCGAATGCAACGGTAGAGAACGACAAGCCTCGTCCTTGATCTATTGCTTAATTCAAATCTTGGCGATGGGGCCACGCATCAAGGAGCCTCAGTCATTTCCAATGACTTCCTCAAGGATTTGGGGGGAAATATGTCGCGCATTGCCGTTAAATAATGCACACGAAAGTGAATTTTTTGTACCATACAGTTTTCATAAAGTCGTTTGTCTACTGTTCACAGTAGCCTACACGAAAGGGAATTATTTTTTATACCATACAGTTTTCATAAAGTCGTTTGTTTACGGTTCACAACAGACTACACGAAAGTGAATTTTTTGTACCATACAGTTTTCAATTAGTCTTTTGTCTTTGTCATGTTCTAAGTAGCGTAGTCTCGTTCCTCCAACTATCTAATTTGGCTGAGTCTGCCTTAAATTGTCAGTCTTGATATGTAACTAATCTTTAAATTGTCTCAGAGCGATGCGAATCACGAATTATATTACAGTAATGCTCTGTATAGAAAAACTGGGCCATAATTAGCTCATAGAAAGTAAAGTTACATCTTAGTCTTAATTAGAGCCAGCTTATTAGGATCAGCTACAATTAAACTTTCATTAAAAGGACAATTATCGTGCGCGATTTAGTTGTTAGGTTGTGATGCAACAAATAAAATCACGATTATGTATTTACCCAGGAAAAAATACCTTAATCTAACCAAATCTAACTTTTTTCGTATTATATTTTGATTCCTAGAAATTCAACACAGGAAAATAACGAACATATCTTTCCTAGGATATACACAAGCAAGTAATAACTCGGTATTTGGTGATAATCAGGAACGCAACGCACTTTGTTACAAGCAGTAAGACTTATATCTTAAAAAAAAGAAATAAAGTAGGCTTAGCTTAGATTGTCTGTGTCTACCTGGCTGGGTTTACTAGCCCGATCTAACTCAACCGAACAACCATGGCTAGACCTAAACCTAGCCCAGAGCAACGTAGCGATAACACACTCACAAATCTACTGTTAATTCTGCCGACATATTAATCTTATTGGTACAATGCAGTAAGCTGTAGTTCCACACAAATCACAGGTTATCAAAGCAGGTGATATTCATAGATTAAAAAAAAAGAAAAAACTTAACACCACGGTACTCAAGGCATTAATCTTGCCCCCTTCATATAACAAGTTGTTATGATTAACTAGTTTATCACTATTAACAACTTTTGACATCAATATACTATTGATAAGCCATATTCAAGAACTTCATTTGATGTAGTTAATATGTCCATCGATCTGTCTTATCTAAGTTACACCGTCAATACTGAAAAGGTTAATTCTTAACTGGATTTCTATAATATTACCAAACATTATAGTGGATTATGTGATAAGTTCAAAATCCTAAATGCATGATAACTTTGCCCAAATTACATACGTAAAACCGATTAGTCCACACCCACACACATCATATATATACATAGTCTCAATTCATCTCAATATACATGAAAACATCACATATTTTCTCAATGATCGTATTGCACTGTACACGTTTGAGAAGATGGCGTGAAATGTATCGATTAACAAGGTAAATACGCTCAAATAAAGGCAGAAACAAGGTTCACTCACCCTCTATAGATGGCTGGGCAACGAACGAACATTCCACGGGCACTTTAAATAAACGCCGAGGCCACAATACCACGCTCTCTAGGCCCATACGTGATTATTAACGCCACACACAATGCACAAGACAACCTCCCTCACCAACCACTCTTCACAGACTGACTGGTGACGTCACGAGCACCCTCAACCGTCCATACAGCCAATCGCGTCGCACCTACGTGATCCTTAACGACCATCCGGTCGTTTCACTTTATTCGGAAGCGTCGTCGAATTTCACTAACATTGATTATACGGGAAGTTGACGGAAATTTGTTTATACGATGAGTGTTTTAGAGATGAGATAATCTATCGAGTGTATCTACCGAAAATTGGTCCTTTGAACTCTTGTTCTTTGAATTTTATTCTCAGCCGCTTCTGCAACTCTATCGTTTAAACGTATTATTTTCTCTTCTTTCGAATACCATTAATATGTCTTTCGATAGTCCTTAGAAATACACAGGCCATTACAGACAATCAAAACTAATCAGTTTACGCAACACGAAGAGGTGACCATTGAAGACAGCTCAAAATTGCACTTTCGCGATGGAAGATGAAAATACGTAAACAATAAATGAATGAAATAAAGTGCGGATAACTGAATCTAAGCAGCCATTCGGCTGTAAATACAGAGATGAAGTATTACAGAACTGGGAGGACATAATAGTAATTAGTTAACTAATAACAGAGTTTAAGATCAAGATATTTATCATATCCACGTATGTTAAGGAATGTCTAGCTCTGATCGCTAAGCTTCCCCGAACTTTTGAGTCACTACAGATTTGAAAGTAATGAGATCATACATAAGTTCCTGGCAAGTAAAAACAGTGGAACGCGGTAGACATTAAAGTTTAGTATATATTTCATCTATGAAAATTATTATGATTGATTTCAGCCGATATTTACCGTAATTTTCAAAGTTTAGATTCGAAATCTACCAACGTCCATGTCTTCTGCTCAGTCTGTCCCCGCCTCTAGCAACAAGGGAATGACTGCAGTTGCTCGTGAATTGCAGTCTTCGGATTAGGAATTCCTACAGTTTATTCATCTGGGAGCTTAGATAACCTCTCACTCTGCACTAAAGAAAAAAAAAAAAGGACATTTGAGTGTTGGCTCCAATGATAAATCCACGCGAAGGACAGGATGACGGTGTTAAAAAGTTTTTGAGAGCAGCTGACTTATTAGCGTTACAGGGCGTTACATGGATGGGGAAGTAACATGAATCTACGCAAGGCTTTCTAGTAAGGGGTTAAAGGGCTAGGCTATAGATTTCCTTTCTCTCCCCTTGACACTGGGGAGGTGTAGTACAGGCAAGGTTAAACTGCTAAGCTAGATTTTTCTTCCTCCGCCAACTGCGGGTAGGGGCTAGGCTAGATTTTCAACCTAAGTTGCTAGGCTAAGATCTTCCTTTCTACCCTCCACACCAGGTAGGGACTAGGCTAGATTTCTTTCCAGCCCCACATCAGGTAGGGGCTAGGCTAGATTTTCTTATTACGCCAACGCCGGGTAAGGGGCTAGGCTAGATTTCCTTCCTAGCCCCCACATCAGGTAGGGGCTAGGCTAGATTTTCTTTCCTTTCCCCCAAAAAAGAAAATCTTCATAAGTTTTAAGTCATCACTGCAGACGACACCCAGCCAGCCAGCCAGCCACTCCTTGCGAACGCTCTGTCCAAAATAGTTTCATCTGAGTTGCCGCCAACCGAGGAGATCTTTTGAAGGTTTTGTAATGTCCAGCGACGTAAGGAAGGGGGGAGGAAGGGAAAAAAAAATCGGCGCTTTGCCTCAGCCGACGAATGTGTTTCAAAGGTCGTCCATCTTTAAGGTCCGTCCATCTAAGACATTGTAGGGTTCAGTTCTCTCTACCCGGGCCACGTCTTCCCCACCCACTACTCTCTCTCTCTCTCTCTCTCTCTCTCTCTTCTCTCTCTCTCTCTCTCTCTCTCTGGCACGCTTCTCTCATTATCGAATTAGGAGATAATTTTCTTTTTTGTCTAGTTATCACGAAGACTTCGATGGATTCGAACCTAAATGTTTCGTATCGAGTCTACAATATCATACGGTATTTGATAAAGACAATTAGACGAATGCCATTACTAATGACAAAAGAGGCGCTGATTTAACCCAGAGTAATCCAAATCTATATAAAATTACATATAACCTGAGAAATAATATATTCTTCGGTATCTAATCATTCCTGGTTGGTTACACTGGTCAGGAAAGGTTACCTATCCATCAAAAGGTGCAGAAAAGCCACTACTCAGCGCCCCAAATCAGACATAGGTTATGCCAAGGTAAAACCTGCTCCTTAAGAGATCAAATCCTGCATCAGGCACGTGGTGCGTTGCATATACAGGGATCAACTCCTTTAAACACGACTGTACGATCTTTGAACACGAAGGGACGATCACCCTTGAGCACGACACTACGACACTCAAGTACGAGATAGTTGAGTACGTTCGTTTGATTTGATCTTCTCGTATATTCCAGTGAGATTCGTTCCAAAAAATGCAGTCATTGACGAAAGATATTCAGGTTTAAATGATCCTAACACAGTGGCTGGTCATCATGCAGATATTCGAAGGTCAGTGTATTAATATTCGGTGCTGGAGGTAAGAGTACGCCACACCTACCGCTTGAAGGCAGCAAGTGTCACAGGGTCGTATTCATTCGCACATGACTAATCCTCATGGATCGTAATTCCTTTCCATTTCACAGGGAATATCGACGTTTTGTCCGTCACCATCATTACTCCTATACCTCGCTCCCATTTCCTCAGACTTGTAGTCTTGTACTACAAGATCTTTGTCTCCTGTTCTCCCGGGTAATTTGAGCGTTTGGAGAATGTCTCCTTCTCTTACAAGCACGTCTGGGTACAGGCGTGTGTACATTCACACTGAGGTACGACCTAACATCTTGCCGTTCATAGCGTGTTCATTAAGTGAGCAGGGATTTGCTAAGCATTATCATTCATATATATAAGAAAACAACGAATTTCTATATATACGCATGACGTTATCACATTTGTTTATTATTCATATATAAAAAAACAACAAATTTCTATATATACGCATAACGTTATCATATTTGTTTATGTAAAGCCTTAGATTTTAATTTTCACACATGTATCTAACCTACGTCCATCATAAGCTGTTCCTTAACTGTCTCACACGATTGCCTACTAATTACTAAAATATCTCTAAGAATTAAGGTACCAATTCTACTTATAACAATGAAATGACATTGAGGACAAAAACAAGCAAAAACGCATTATGTCGGTTGGTTGGTTATTCGGGTTGTAGACCATGAAATGCAGGATAATGGTAACGGATTAATCAAAAAGCAATTTAAACTGATCAATGGCCAACACCTAATACACCCGTCCAACACATGGGGGGCTAGACTGATCAAGCAAGATGACTCTTAACTCGTCAACCAAGAGCAATCAACCAACAGTGATTTGAGGCTGCATCAACCAAGATAAAGTACATTGGTCAACCAAGATAAATCGAGCGGGTAAAAGAAAAAGGAAAACAACAACAATGATTCAAGAGGAATTTATTTATCTGGTCCATAAACCAACCAACTAACGCTGATTAGTCGCAGTCTACCACCAGCACCAGCCACACTGGTCGACCAGCCCGACTGGCAGGCGAAATAAGTAGAGCAGCAAACACCAAAAGGTTACACAGACAACATACGAGACACATCTCTTCCTCCTAACTACCGTTCGACCTCTAAATATAGCTCGCGGTTACTGATATTTCAACACATCCTGGATTCATAGCCATGGGTAAATGACTTTGCAGACAGACCTTTTCCAGTTCTAAACGTTAAATAATTATATGATTTTACGTTTGTTTGTTTTTTCTCTTTCTCGAACGTTCGTTTTCCAGGTATCGAAGCGGTTCGAACGGTATACTGTTGGTATACTACTACGACTACTGCTTCGTTTCCCCCCCGTAGGTAGTGATTCGAACCCGGTCCGAACAAAGGCGTTATAGGGAGCTGTCCTTTAATCCAGCAGGAGCGGATGATATATCACAGTGATTAGAGGGTTCACCTTGCCCAGGATGCTGTGCGTCAAGGCAGGGAAAGTAACCTCTATGTCACTGTTCATGAAGGGTTATTTTTCACTCCTCGCCCTTCGTTCCAGTCCACAAACCTTATTCTCTGTCGACTGATTGTGTCGTGTATTCAACGTTTTCTTCCATATAAGCTCTCGTGAAGGCAATGGTAACGCAGTGTGTGTTTATGTCAGTATTTTTGGAAACTGGTGTCACACTGGAAACCACCAAGTTGTGTATTGATCCATTTTTTATTCTCAAATTTCACTTCTGGCGTTACTCACAGTATTGACAGATTATATACATATATATGGTCTTGCCAACTTTGGCTCCAATTATTTTTTCAACCCTTTTAAGTAATTCAACTTACTGATTTTGCTTCAATATTCATGGAATATGTTTCCATAAAAAATGGAAATAATTCTTTACTCATGTTCATTGTACAATCCACGTATATATATATATATATATATATATATATATATGCGTGCGTGTGATTATTACACGAAAGTGCACTTGGGAACTTGTCTAATTTCCCCGTGGACCCGTAGGAATATATATATATATATATATATATATATATATATATATATATATATATATATATATATATATATATATATATATGTATAGTTAAATTATCATGATGGGTATTGAGAAACTAAGGAGGTATGGACATTTAATTTATTTAAAATATACAAACAATAAATAGGTATAAAAATCTACAACAGAAGACTTAAGCTGCGACTCTATGAATAACCCTCACTATCTTCATCATCATATTTTCTCACATCATCATCATCATCATATACCTTACAAACATCTCCCTTGAACGCGACGATGGGCGCGAAACCATTGACCACAACGGTTCGAACCCCATCCCCCCCCTCTCTCTCTCTTTTGTGTGTGTGTGTGTGTGTGTGTGTGTAGGGGGGGGGGGTGTACGTTTGACCCGCCATTTTGGAAACTGTGGTCAACAGACTCGAAGGACCA
>NC_092226.1:68360290-68455290 GCF_036320965.1 Panulirus ornatus | reverse complement strand
AATGAGGTCTTACTCACGGGTGCCTCTCCTCATATATATATATATATATATATATATATATATATATATATATATATATATATATATCTTTGTCTGCTGACGTAAGATTATGCCCCAAAGCGGGAACACACATCCCATAGACTTTTCAGCAGCGGCCGGACTGACTTCGTCTGCTTTGACTTGAAACCAACGACTCGAAGTGCACGTTGGTAGGAGGAGCTCTGACGAGGGGGGGGTATGAAGCGGCCGCGCAGGGACTCGGACGTAGCAACCCGGCGGCGCGAACTGAGGGTGACTGACACGCCTCCTTTGGCCCTGGTGATCATCCAAAGACACTTCTCAAGCTCGAGAGCCATCGTCTTTGGAGATACCCCACAAGATATGGGGGTGGGGGAAGGCGCCGCCGCCGCCCCGCCCCCCTTATCACCCTTCCCGTCTCCCAAGATCTCCCGGATATCTTATCGCTCATACTTGACATTCTGCCGGTAATTCATGCATGGCGTTGGGGCCCAAGACTTTGAAAAGTGCAGCCCTGTGACACACACACACACACACACACACACCTTACCCATTCTCCTCCTCCTCCTCTCCTTATCGCCGCTATCTCGTCCAGCTCCGCCGGGCGCGACCCTTTCAAGGTACTTCGAAAATAACATTGCGAGAGAGAGAGAGAGAGAGAGAGAGAGAGAGAGAGAGAGAGAGAGAGCTCTGTATAAAAAAAATCATGAAGACATTGAGACATTACAGTAAAAAGAGAGGGAAAAAAAGAGTGATGCCTACGTCTGTCTATGCATGACAGTAGGGGATGAAGGGGATCCTTTCGGGTCTAATACTCGGAGGAAGGGAAGTGGTAAATGTGGCGGCGTGGTGATGGAGGGGTAGTGGTGACAGTGCAACGGGAGATGGTAGTGGCAGTGTGGTGGAAAGGAAGGAAGGAAGGAAGGAAGGAAGGAAGGAAGGGTGGATGGGTGGGGAGAGAGAGAGAGAGAGAGAGGAAACCCCGCGGAAGTTGCAAAGTGTGATGGGGGAAAATATTAATACGGACGACTGTGGAAGTACTGGGAGAGCGAGGAGTCACCCCTAAGGCTGGGGCTGTGCTGGCTGGCTGGCTGGGGTGTGTGGGAGGAGGCGTTGTGGTCACGGAGGGAGGGAGGTAGAGAGAGAGAGAGAGAGAGAGAGAGAGAGAGAGAGAGAGAGAGAGAGAGAGAACGGGGAGGAGGAGGAGGGGGACGTCCGCTCCTCCTCCAGTGAGTGTGGTGCAAGCGTGGGCGGCAGGTGTGGCGTGTCGTGGTGTGGTGTGGTGTGATGGCAGGCGGGTGGTATAGTCGCCCAGACTCGGAAATTCCCCGCCTCTGTGGGTTACTTCCGGTACTGCACACACCAACCCCCCACCCCCAAACTCCCAGTCCGTCTGCCGCACGCCCAATATGCCACTCGCAAGATCCACGCCCACGCCCACGCCCGGGACGCGCGGAGGTCACCGTCAGGCAGGACATGACGAGGACGCGGGAAAGTCACGGCTGGGACACACCTCGGGGGAGGAGGAGGAGGAGATGGAGGAGGTGGAGGAGGAGGAGGCGGAGGCGGTGGCTGTCGACACAGGGCATGATGAAGGCCCGGGCAAGCAGGGCATAAGGCTCGTAATGAGGCTGGTAAACAAGGAGGAGGAGAATGAGGAGGTATCATGAGGAGGTATAAGGGAGGAGACAGATCAGGCAAGGGGCAAGCTGGGAAGAGAGAGAGAGAGAGAGAGAGAGAGAGAGAGAGAGAGACGGGAAGCAAGGGAAGGGGTGTGGGTGTGTGTAGGGAAGACGGGACAGAGCGAGACGGGGAGAGAAGGGATACAGAGACAGACAGACAGATAGATAGATAGATAGATAGATAGATAGAGAGAGAGAGAAGAGAGAGAGAGAGAGAGAGAGAGAGAGAGAGAGAGAGAGAGAGAGAGGTGAATCAGATCACGTACCGAGCCTTACCTCCAGACGGGATTTCCCAAAGTGTGGGGGGAGGGGGTGGGAGGGGGGGGGTGAGGGGCAAGTGGTCCGTGACGTGATCATACCACAGGAGCAAAGACCCAAAGCTGGGATGAGGGAGAGGAGAGGAGGTGGCAGGAGGAGAAGTGGTGGTAAAGGGGGAGCGGGGATGGATGTGTGTGTGGAGGTGGTGGTGGACACACGACCTCTCTGGCTGTGGCAAAATATCGGATGTTCCCCGTCTTTTCGTGCCTGGGTGTGGAGGCCGAAGGGGTCAGAGTGCTCCCTCCACCACACACACACACACACACACACACACACATACCTCTCTCTCTCCTCAACTCTCACATATGTGGGTGAGAGCCGCCCCGGGAGTGACCACAAGGGAGGGGGGGATGGGATGATAGGGTTCCGATGTTGCAACTCAAACACACACACTCTCTCTCTCTCTCTCTCTCTCACAGGGCTTTATACTCTCTCTCTCTTTCTCTCCATCACCCAGCCTTCCCCGTTAGTCGAACAACAGACCCAAGAAGGTGAAAATAAAAGAAAAGAAATTACGACAGTAACTTAAACGCTCCTTAAACGTTCGTCTTAAGAGGGAAAACGTCTAAAAAAAAAAAAAGGGGGTCTACTTGAAAATGTGTTTCTTTTTTTCCCCGCCTCCAATCGGCGAAACGTAACGAACGAGTCTAAACCTCGTCTGCAGCATCAACAGGTCTAGGCTAGCGCGCGGGCCTCCCGGCGTCGTCTGGCCTAACTTCACGGCTTAGTGTCCAACATTTTTGAGTCACCAACCCAGCCAGAGTCCTCCCCCTATCATGGGCCACCTGAAGGGGAGGCCTCTCTCTCTCTCTCTCTCTCTTTCCTCCAAGCTCTGTGCCTTGGTCTCCTCCGCTACCTCTACTACGTCCTCCTCCTCCTCCTCCAATACCCCTTCTTCCTCCTCCTCCTCCTCACCCCAGTCTTGTGGATCATCCCATAAAACCAAATTCTCGGTTCTTTCCCGCCGATTCTAGGAATCACAAAAGCATTTCTCGCCCCTGTGGTCACGTGAGTCATCCCCCCCCTCCTCCTCCCCTCCCCTGACAACCACTGCCTCCTCCCCCCTCCCCCCCAAGCGCCGAAGGAAACTCGACCCTACGACCAGGCGTCCGAGGGGCGATCGAGGCAGGCATATCCGCCTCGGCGGTCGCATGACGTCATACTCACGGATTCTCTCTCTCTCTCTCTCTCTATCTAACCCCCCTCCACCCACCCCCCTCCCCTCTCTTCCCCCCCCCCACATCCCTCCGGAAACACCGAAAAATTTCGGGATGTAAACACGGCAAATAATAATACACGATCATTACACACACAGACACACACAGACACACACACACACACACACACAGACACACACACACACAGAGGGGTACTTGTTTTAACGATGAGGTCATTAGGCGAGCTGCGCTCGTAACGTGGTATGAAGTACTTTAAATCAAGTACCAGTATCTCGTGTCCAGGTGTCGAGAAGGCGGAACATACCAGATCCAGGTAGCGAAGCTGGTGAAGCAACCACGGACGGGGTGCAGGACGTGCGGGTCCGTGTTCCTCCTACGGACGGGGGCTGGATGTGAGGGCGTCCGTGTTTCCCCCCTACGGACAAGGGGGGAAGCACATGAGGCTGTCCGTGTTCCCTCTACGGACGTGAGGCTCCTCCTCCTCCCCCGTGTCCTCCCACGGCTGAGGTTGTGTGTGTCTACACACGTCCACGTACAAAACACCTGCTTTCTCACCCCTCTTCCTCCCTTACACCAACATGTACCTACTCCACGTCCAAACACCGGGTTCCCCCGCCCACGCACCCTCGCAGACATATGCTCTCACGCCCACGTCCGAAACCACTTGTTTCACGCCCACGAGTCCAAGCGGGCACAGAGAGAGAGAGAGAGAGAGAGAGAGAGAGAGAGAGAGAGAGAGAGAGCACCCCCCCGTCCTCCCTTGTATGACCGGTGTGCTGAATGTCCAAACTCTCTCTCTCTCTCTCTCTCTCTCTCTCTCTCTCTCTCTCTCTCTCCCTTTCCCTCTCCTGGTGTGTAACTGTTCACTATAATCTGCTTGAGTAATCCAGGAAGGAAGCACTGTAGCGGCCTCCCTCCCCGGTGACGACCACCACCCGCCCCACGACCACCGGGGAGACCCGCCCCAAGTAACACACACACACACACACCCACACACACTCCTCCTCCCCCTCCCATACACACACACACACACACTCCTCCTCCCCCTCCCATACACACACACACACCCACACACACACACACACACACACCTCCACCTCCCACACACACACACACACACACTCCTCGTCCCCCTCCCATACACACACACACACACACACACACACACACACACACCTCCACCTCCCATACACGGACACACACACCTCCACCACCCATACACGGACACACACACCTCCACCTGCCATACACGGACACACACACCTCCACCTGCCATACACGGACGCACATACACACTGTCAACAAACGGACGATGTTAGAAACAAGGACGAGAGCCACGGACACGTCCGCAAGACCGGAGCCCACAGGATGTCAACCCTTTGGGTCGCATGCGGCGTTGTTTCTCCCCACCCCCCCTACACACACACAATGACGACACCCTTAAGCCATTTCAAGGGAGGAGGGGGAGAGAAAGAGGGGAAGGGGGAGGAGGAGGAGGAGGAAGGGGGAGATTAAGCATGCAGTTGCCCTTCTAACGCCGTGACCACTAGATGTCACTCCCTCCCTCCCTTCTCTCGTACGGACCTCAATCATCGCCATCTTTAATCAAGAACAATGCCTTCGTCAACATTGGCCACCGGTGACGTCATAATCCAGCGTGGATTCCTCCGGCGAGCCCGACACCTGACGAGGCTCCGCCTATCCCCCGGTGACCCCTGCGCTAACTGGCCGGGCCAGGATGTGACGCGTCGGTGACGCGGCCATGACGCAACCACACAGTGACGTCGAGGGGCTGGAAAGGCCAACCCGGGCGAGCGGAGCTCCCTTCTCTCTCTCTCTCTCTCTCTCTCTCTCTCTCTCTCTCTCACACAACGTTTCTTGTCCGCCGGGATTCGACAGGTTTCTATAAATATTCCATGACAATCCAAAAGTTCCAGACGGCTATAGTAAGAACACGGAGAGAGAGAGAGAGAGAGAGAGAGAGAGAGAGAGAGAGAGAGAGAGAGAGAGAGAGAGGGTAGACCTACATACTTCCATACAACCCTCCTCCCTAACGCTCTATGGGAGAGAAAGAACCAAAAATGGAAAACAGGTTCAAGGTTTTATTCATCTTTTTTTTCTCTCTCTCTGTAAAGTTTCCCCTCCCTCTCCGCCACGACTCGACCCGTCAGACAACCGGATCTACGAGTTTCGTACTATAATTAACATACAAACCGTTCCTGAATCATTAACACACACACACACACAGCTCCCGGTAGATATAACCCATGCCTCCCTCCCCCGTTGTCTCAGCGCCCAAAATCGCATCATTTAATCACCTTCATTACGTAACCATCTTGTTAAAAAGAAAAAAAAGAAACAAAAAAAACAAAACAAAACACAAATAGCCATCATCTTCGTCAGCACGCTGACGAAGAATGTCAGGCATCCTGCTGGGGGCGATCCTGAAGCGCAGTGTGGCTGGGGCGGGGCACTGGGGCCCTCATCATCACAGCTCCCACAGACACGACAGTGATCTTGAGGGAGGGAGGGCAAGGCAGGGACGACCCTCCTGTAGAAGCAGGCGGGGGTGCGTTCACGGCGTGAGGAAATGAGTAACGTGTGTGTGTGTGAGTGTGTGTGTGTGTGTGTGTGTGTGTGTGTGTGTGTGTCCTAGAGATCATGGCTCTCTCTCTCTCTCTCTCTCTCTCTCTCTCTCTCTCTCCACACACACACACACACACACAGTCACACGCAGCTTTCTATCGTCCTACCAAGGGGAGGGTGCTCAAATGCCGAGCTTGGTGGTGGAGGGAAAATTGGGGGCATGGGTAATGCAGCCTCCTGGTCGTGACACATGAGATACACCACCAACACCATCACCTCCTCCCTCCCTCACTCACTCTGCCTGCCACCCTCCCTCCCTCGTCGTGATACATGTGATAAGACAGCCCTCCCTCACGCCAGGATACATGATAAGACAGCCTTCCCTCCCGCCAGGACACATGATAAGACAGCCCTCCCTCCCTCCCTCACGCCGGGATACATGATAAGACAGCCCTCCCTCCCTCCCTCACGCCGGGATACATGATAAGACAGCCCTCCCTCGTTATGACACATATAAACACACCAGCCCTCAACCTCCTTCCTCCTCTACCTCTCCTCTCCTTACGTCGTCATGACACATGTGATACTCGTACATTCGACCTGGTGTCACACTGGGTCAAATCCGACCGCCAGGGATTAGCCAGAGAGAGAGAGAGAGAGAGTCAAACTAATTCCCAGGGCGGTGGTTCATCTTATATATATCTACATATTTTTTTTTCTTGTCCTCGTCGTCAAGAACGTGATTCAAAAGTCACTTTTCCTCGCGTGTGAGAGCTGGGTGGGTACAAGCGCACACACACCCCCTTTCCCTCCGCCCTCCCTCTCCCTCTCCGTGGGCACGGAGGAGGAGGAGGAGGAGGAGGAGGAGGAGGAGGAGGAATGGGTTCAAGCATATGAGTAATGCTTTTCCCTAATGCAAGGCTGCTCCCAGGACTGACCAGGAGGCTCTGGGGGGGCAGAGAGGGAACAAGCGGTGCATAACACGACGACGACGACGACGACGACGCCCAGGACGAATGCGAGGGTAGGAGGAACGACACACACACACACACACGAGAGGGGAATAGAGAGATCAGGTAGTGTGTGTGTGTGTGTGTGTGTGTGTGTGTGTGTGTGTGTGTGTGTGTGTTGTCTCAAAACAATCCGAGCTCTTAGCTAATACCTCCCAGATGATGGCCCACTTAACTAATCACTCTCTGATGACTGGCAAATCTCTCCCTAATGACTGGTCACTTGACTAACCTCTCCCTAATGATTGGTCACTTAACTAATCTCTCCCTAATGACTGGCCACTTAACTAACCTCTCCCTAATGAATGGCCACTTAACTAACCTCTCCCTAATGACTGGCCACTTAACTATTCTCTCCCTAATGATTGGTCACTTAACTAACCTCTCCCTAATGACTGGCCACTTAACTATTCTCTCCCTAATGATTGGTCACTTAACTAATCTCTCCCTAATGACTGGCCACTTAACTATTCTCTCCCTAATGATTGGTCACTTAACTAATCTCTCCCTAATGACTGGCCACTTAACTAACGACTGGCATCCTTGTTAGGGTAGAGTTTTCTCCAGCCTCGTAAGACCTCTTACAGCCGTAAGGTTTTGTCTAAATATATCTTACTCTCCAACATCCCCTCCAACCCCCCCAAAAAAAAAAAATTGCCTGAGAGAGAGAGAGAGAGAGAGAGAGAGAGAGAGAGAGAGAGAGAGAGAGAGAGAGAGAGTAGTAGTAGAAGGATGGCTGCGTGTGTACTGCAATCTCTACTCTGTGTGTGTGTGTGTGTGTGTGTGTGTGTGTGTGTGTGTGTGTGTGTGTGCTTGCTTGCTTGCTTGCGCGCGTGTGATCATACCCGTGTCCAACACATGGCAATGTCCCGTGCAACTGCTGTGTGTGCTTGCATATTCACGAGAAGGCCTGTGTGTGTGGGGAGAGAGAGAGAGAGAGAGAGAGAGAGAGAGAGAGAGAGAGAGAGAGAGAGAAAGTAAAAAGAATCCCACATGGCGGACGGGTGCACACACACACACACCACACACAGCACAATCCTTGTCAGGGTTCCGCTAGCAGTGATCGCACAGCCCTGTGTATCATGAAGGGGTATGTGGGGAACGCGCCTCTCCTTATCTTATCGGGTCACAAAGTTATTCGAGGTATGATCTCAGCAGTGGAGGCGTCGCCGCCGATGCTTGTGGTGGAGGGGGAGGAAGGAAGGGGATGAGAAGGGGGGAGGGGGGTGGTTATTGTGGTGGTGGAGGAGGAGGAGGAGGAGGAGGAGGTGGGTTGGGTTTGTCCGCTCACGGTCCACCACAGGAGAGAGAGAGAGAGAGAGAGAGAGAGAGAGAGAGAGAGAGAGAGAGAGAGAGAGAGAGAGAGAGAGAGAGAACCAACGCACAGGAGGGCCTGACTGTTCTGCGAAGAGGTGCGTGTGTGTGGAGGAGGGTGCGTGTGGATGGTGTCAAAAGGTGCGCGCGCGCGTGTGTCTGTGTGTCAAAAGGCATGTATATGGGAGGGAGGGTTGGGGGGAGGGGCCGTGTGGATTATGTCAGAAAGAGTGAGGCGGGAGGCAGCAGTGTGGGGGGAAAAAAAGCTGGCGAGATTGGAGGAAAAAAAAAAAAATCAATAAAAAAAAAATGGTGTGTGGACTAAGGACCTTCTTGGCTGAAGAGGTAGAAAACGCGGGGGCGCGCGCGGACGGACGAGAGTGATCGTAAGGGCTCTGTTAGCGGACACAAGTGGTCATGAGGGCGGCGGCAGACGGAGGCGTTATCAACACAGGAGCTAGAGGGAGGGGGGGGGGGGGGGGCGTGGGTGTGGGCGTGACGGGCACGCTACGGCCCCGCCCCAAACCCGCAATCATCGAACTCACTCGACCAGCTGATCCAAACTTATTTTCCTACTCTACTTCGTCTAATTTGTCCACGCAATCAACAAACATCAATTAAAGTATAAGTGACTATATATCTACTTATCTATCTATCTATCTATCTATCTATCTATCTATATACATATATATATATATATATATATATATATATATATATATATATATATATATATATGGGGGAAATATACAGGCTGGGCTCTCGTCTCTATGAGACCAATTTGTCGATGGTTAGAAAATACGAAAACAGGTAACTCGATGAGAGAGAGAGAGAGAGAGAGAGAGAGAGAGAGAGAGAGAGAGAGAGAGAGAGAGAGAGAGAGAGAGGAACATGCTTTTATATATGTACATATATATGTATATATATACTTACATATTCAGATTTGAAGGTGTCCAGGTAGCTCTTGGCCTTAGCGACGGCCTGCAGGATGTAGCTACTGAGGGACTGTGGGGTGTGGGAGGAGTCGTGGATGAGGTTGGTGCATGGCTGGGACCAGTGGGCTGCCTCGCGCCGGGCCCGGCTGCTGCCCACATTGTCGGTGCCGTCCTCCATGTTAAACCTGCTGCTGCTGCTCCTGCTCAGCTCCTGCTGGTACGCCTCCTGCCGCAGCCTCTCCAGCACCTGTTGGGTCAACTCCCACTGTAAGGTGTTCACGACTGTTTCGGATGGGTTCGCTGACGACGCCGCTGAAGCCGCCGCCGCTGCTGCTGCCGCTGCTGCTGCCGCCGCCGCTGCCGCTGTTTCTAAGAACTGCTTGGTGCTTCTGCTTCTGACGGGGACTGCTGAGACGGGGCTGACCACTAGGAGCAGCAGGAGACACAGGCGGGCCCAGTCTGGAACAAGGTAAGGGACAAGGTTATGATTCGTCGCAAGAGGTCGAGATTGTGTACATGGCCTTACAAGATCATATCATCATCATCATCATCATCCATGTCCCAGGGTTCGAGATCTCGAGGGAGAGCATCGACGGAACCAGTGACAACCAAGGTCACTTGGCGAAACAAGGTCAATGTTCTCGAGACACGCTCGGACGTGTTCAGCTCTTGGGGACGAAGCCTGACAAAGATGTGTGGGCCTTTTACTGATGGGGAGGGCGATCGCACATCATGGAGGCGTGATAGAAAAAACAAACAAACAAACCCACAGGTTCATCAATACACGACGTCTCTATCAAACGACACCTACCTACTCGTACAAACAATTCCAACCAAAGTGATGACGAGAGAAAAAAACATGTATAGCCAAATGTGTCATGCATTCCTTCACTACCCACCGTCTGTATCGTACCGTCACATGCAAAGCACATCAACTTCTATAGGGTGAATACAGAGTCAATCCACAAGCACTGTATTAATACATCACATAAGACAGACACGTCCTCTCACGGTGAGGAGGGAGGGAAACCATTTACCAACCCCTCGCCTCCCCTCACCCCATAGAGACTGGGGAGGCCACATCACACGAAAGCTTCGTAAGGGCACCCAACAACCTGGCTTACCTCCTCCTTCGCTATACTGCCTCTAATCATTAATCCCGCGAATCAATCACGTCCGTCAAGTCTACGACACGCGATATGGAGAGAGAGAGAGAGAGAGAGAGAGAGAGAGAGAGAGAGAGAGAGAGGGGGGGGGGGGGGGGGGGGGGAGGGGGAGACCTTCCCTATCTGCAGTAGGAGTCCACTCCGAGCTGTCGAAGCCAAGTGTGTGTTGTGTGTGTGTGTCTCTCTCTCTTTCTCTCTCCCCAAGTGGTGTGTGCACCGTACTGGCGAAGCTCGACTACCTACCTACCTACCCCAGCTCTTGCCTGTGTGTGTGTGTGTGTGTGTGTGTGTGTGTGTGAGGCGGTGAAGGCGGCGGTGGTGGCGGTGTGTGATTCACTCTTCTCGGAAGAGTCGTCCCCCGTCTACCACCACCACCACCACCACCAACAGTGTGACACATACCCACCACCACCACCACCACCACCCTGCCCCATCCTCACGTTATCTCATCCTCACCCAACCTCCACCAACACCTTCCCCTCCTCCTCCTCCTTCTCCTCCCTCCTCCAAATAACAACATCAATTCGACACACATTCCCTCTCCCCTAACTCTACAACAACCTCCTCCTCCTTCCTCCTCCAAAACAACCTCCTCCTCCTCTTCATCCTCTTCCTCCTCCAAAACAACCTCCTCCTCCTCTTCATCCTCCTCCTCCATCAATCATCTCCAACAACATCCCTAACGACAACCAGTCTCTGACCACCCCAAGGCACGGGAGATGGACGAGGTCACTCGCTGTGTGACACGGTGCTGCAGACCGCCAGGAGAAGACTTTGACTGAATGATGCATCGAGTCTTTCGTCAATGAAGCCACACACTCCCTCCCTCCCCCAAGCGTGCTACAGGTGGGACTCGTATCAAAGAGAGATGAGTAAGGAGACCAAGATAATAAAAAAAAAAAAGGCCATTCGAACACTCTCTCTCTCTCTCTCTCTCTCTCTCTCTCTCCGAGTGTAATGCACCACCCATAACAAGTTCATGACACCGACACAGAATACAGAATTCACGGAGGATGAGGGTGATGTACCATTTATCGATTCATGATACTAATACAGCGATCACGGAGTAAGGCAGTTGTACACCAATCACGGATTCCCTAATACAGCAATGACAGAGGACCGTAGCTGTACACCAATCATAGATTCGGACAACGTCACACCAATCACAAAGCCCAACAGCACTACACCAATCACGCACTACACCAATCACAGAGTGTATGAAACTCCTACACTAATCTGCCAATACTGTGCCAATCACGGAGTCGAACATGAATACACCCAGTCACAGAGGAGTCCAACAGTAAACCACCAATCACAGCCTGACAGCAATACACCAATCACGGGAGCTGACAGCAATACACCAATCACGGGAGCTGACAGCAATACACCAATCACGGGAGCTGACACCAAGCCCTCCCGTCAGCCGTCTGCTACGGAAGGCTGTGTCATTCCACAAGGGAGACTGATCACCTGTCTGAAGTGCCTAACAAGTGCAGCACAAGAAAAAAACAAACAAACAAACAAAGACACAAAACAAACGTCTGCGAAGCAGACAGATGCAGGGCACACAAGGAGAGACTGAGAGAGAGAGAGAGAGAGAGAGAGAGAGAGAGAGAGAGAGCAACAACAAAAAAACACACAACACTTGCCAGACAAGCGCAGCCAACATGGACAACAACGACAACAACACAGCAGGGCAGGGAGGGAGGGAGGGGGGAGGGGTGTGTGTGTGGGGTGGGGGGTAGTAGTGGGGGAGAAGGAGGGCAGAGGAGGAGGAGGAGGAGGAGGTGGAGGAGGGGGTACCACGACACAGCAACAAACATGACTCAACTCACACAGGGAGAAGTCGTCAGTAATCCTCGGAGGCACACACACACACACACACACACACACACCAGCCGACGTCGACGAAGCAGACGTCGAAGTCGGTGGTGGGGAGGGAGGGACGGCCCCACCCTCCACCTTTCCCTCCCTCCCACCTACTGGAAAAGCAGGGGGTTGGGGAGCTGTTCTTCCCACCCTTCCCACCTACATTCCCATGCAGGGTGACACCACTACCACACAGAGCCCATTACCCCTTGAGATGGGGAATAATCCCACCCTTCTCTACTCCCCCTCCTTGCAGGTGTTCCTCCCTCTCCCTCTCTCTCCAGTGGCCCTCTGTCGCGTCTTCTCTGGCCCTGGTGGTGGCCCGCGGGGCCAGCAGCTGCTGCTGCACCGTCTTGAGAGGAGGAGGGGGGAAGCCTCTAGCCTAGCGTCTCCGTAGCGGTCATGCCCTCTGCGGCCTGACCAACTTCTCTCTCTCTCTCTCTCTCTCTCTCTCTCTCTCTCTCTCTCTCTCTCTCTCTCTGTGTGCTCCGGCTGCTTTCACTGCTGCACACGCGTCTGTATACAGTATCCTTCTGGCGTGCGTGTCTGTCTGTATCTTAAGTGTCTGTTCGAGGAGAGAAAGTGGTGTGCATCTGGCTGAAGAAGAAGAAGAGGAGGAAGACCACAACAGCAGCAGCAGAAGATGCAGAGAGAGAGAGAGAGAGAGAGAGAGAGAGAGAGAGAGAGAGAGAGAGAGAGAGAGAGAGAGAACAATGTGTAGGTTGCTGTGGCATCTTCCTCCCTCCCTCCCTCCTCGCATCACCAGACCGGCTGGCTGCCTTCTCCCTTATATGACCGGTAATACCGCGAATGCCCTTCCATGCCCTTTTGCCTTGCCACCACGCCTTACCCATGGCTAACCTTAAACCTCTCTCTCTCTCTCTCTCTCTTGCTCTATCTCACTCTCGCTCTATCTCACTCGGGATGATCTCCACCTGACCTGCTCCACTTGTCCAGTGCTTCCACAGTGACATGTTTTTCTAAACCCCTTGAATGTCGGACTTTACACATCGACATGTCAAATCACTGGGGCACCGTATTTAATTTCCTGTACAAGACTATTGGCGCTGGTGTGAAATTTTTTCCCCTCTCTTTCTCTCTCTCACACACACACACACACACCCTCTCTCTCTCTCTCTCTCTCTCTCTCTCTCTCTCTCTCTCTACCTCTCTCTCTCTCTCCCGTCGTAACTCCATTTACAATGACATATAGATCACAGCTCGCACGTTGTAATCACCTCCCCCCCCCCACAGGAAATGCTAGGTACGCCAGGCCCTCCACCATCAGGTAGGTACTGTTTGGGTGGCGGGGCGGGCGCGCGGGGGCAACAACAAGAGACAGACAGACAGACACACACACATACCCTCACCGGGGAAACCCTTACCTTATACCACACCATTAACGCCTCTTCCTCTTTTTATCTCTTATCTCTCACTCAACCAACCCCCTCCTCCCTCACCTAGCCCCTTCTACGCAAAACCCTTACTCCTACTAACTTTCCCCTCACTCCTCTCTCTTCCCCGTTGCGACCGTGTACCGCCGTCGCCTGGTCAGGACCCCATCTTAAAACACGATCTCCGTTGTCGCTTGTGCATTTCCGACTGGGAAACCTCGCCCGCGTTTCCCCCCCCCCAAACAGCCGATGGATATTCTACACCCCCTCCTCCTCCCTTCCTCCCCTCCCCCTTCTCCCGTCCAACAATAGGGGCGATGGACGGTTCAAATTGACGGGTCAGATATTGAATTATTGCCCGCCAGAGGAAATTGGCTGGTTTTAACGACCACATTTCCAGATAATAAAAGTTTTGGGGACGTGTTGGGATGACTCTACCTGCGATGATCACTCCAGGTAATGAGATCCACGGCGCAATTAACCTGTCGGTATTTAAATGATTATGCTCGACGTGACGCGGAAAAGCACTCACCCACACTACTACAGAGAGAAGAAAAAAAAAAAAAAAAAGAAAGAAAAAAATAATAAGCTTTACACTTCGTCATATGGACAGACAGGCGAGTAAGTAATCATGATACACGGAAGAAAACGAGAGACTGAAAAGAAGAAAATGAGAGACCGAAAAGAAGAAAATGGGCAAAATTGAGGATGGTTGGATGAACGCAAGCATCAGGACCAGCAGGTGTGTGTGTGTGTGTGTGTGTGTGTGTGTGTGTTGCTCGCCACTGGCAAACTGACCATGCAAAACACACCACGACAGGTCACCTTGGGTAAAAATGTTAAATATATGGGCGAGAGCGATACAACACAGCGGCCCACAAAAAACCTCGACCAATGTACGTAATCACTGCGGGAGCCATTGCCAATCAAGAATTTTGACGCGGGTTTAATATCTCTTATTATCTGGCGGTACAAGAGCGATCTGTATACGTCTCAAGGAGCGTATTAAGATTTGGGTTGGGTGGGAGGATGGGATGAGATGGGGAGGTGCAGGTGGAGTGTGTGGGGGGAAGGAGAGAGAGAGACAGAGAGGAGTGGGGGGGGGGTTTGCGGTATTCCATTGAGGAAGCCGGCGAGAATGTGTGTGTGTGTGTGTGTGTGTGTGTGAGTGAGTGTGTATGTGTGTATATACAAGGGGAGTGGAGCTGTCTAGAGCTGGGATAACATATGGCATTAAGCATCCTCCTGGGTCGGCTCTCCTCCTCTCCCACCTCCTCCTCCTCCTCCTCCGCCAGTGGTACACAACCAAACCGGTACTGCCCACCTCACCTCGCCCACCGCGTCCGTCCGTTATGACTTTCAGACCACCGAAAAATGTTTCGGGGGGGTCATCCCAGCCGGGTATTACCATGTGATATATTGGCCAGTTGTTGTCCAGCCCTTCCCCTGCTCATCCTCGAGGGAGGAGAAATTATATATATATGTATATATATATATTTCTTGTGTCTCCCCTGACGATGTGATTATTACACGAAAGTGCACTTGGGAACTTATCGTGTTTCATTTTCCCCGTGGACTCATAGGAATATATATATATATATATATATATATATATATATATATATATATATATATATATATATATATATATATATATTCTTAATCCCTTAACTCGATTTTCATCTTTGGAAAGCTTGAGAGAGAGAGAGAGAGAGAGAGAGACAGAGAGAGAGAGAGAGAGAGAGAGAGAGAGAGAGAGAGAGAGAGAGAGAGAGAGAGAGCTGGAGGGCTCTCGTAGAGGGCCTGGCTCGTTCAGACGATAGCCAGGGGGGGGGGGGGGGGGCACGCGTCCTGGACTCTACGTCTGCGAGGAACTTGGTCAAGAATCGCGTCGGGCCCCCACTCCCTGATGTAACCAGGTACGTTTCAGGTCCATGATATTATCTGATATTTTTCTACAAGTCGTCATGACAGAGCAAGACGCTTTCCCCACGTGCGCTAGTGTATACACACACACACACACACACACACTGACACGATGCGTATATTTCGTGGACTTCCCAACTGGTAGGACCCATCGGTGTCCAAGTGAGAGAGAGAGAGAGAGAGAGAGAGAGAGAGAGAGAGAGAGAGAGAGAGAGAGAGAGAGAGAGAGAGAGAGAATCCCCACTCAAGGGCCTCTGGAAGTGGGTGAGGTGAGTGTGTGTGACATAAGACCGAGAGTGCGTTGCTTAGATTCCTTTGTGGGGGAAAAAGATAGCGATAGTGAAGATAGCGGCGAGGTGCCAGAGGTCTGGATGACATACACACACACACACACACACACACACACACACACAGACACACACACAGACACACACACACATACTTCAGAGTGCGTGTATAACATAAGAGGAAAGACATGATACATATAAACAAAGGTTAAGAGACGGGGCAATACGAGTGTAAAACTCCCTCCCCGTAACACACACACACACACACACACACACACACACACACACACACACACACATTCCTAGGTTCATATGTACGCAACAAAAAAGACATACTCATCACATCCCTACAAAAAAACAAAACACTTAAACATGCACAAAACACAGACATGAAACACATAAACAAACACATACAGACATAACACGGCTACACAAACAAAAACAGACGTGCAGACAAGGAAAAACAAAAAAACAAAACAAATACACGGTGACAAACTCTCTTAACACACTCTCCCAAACCGAAATAAAAAAAAAAAAGGTCCATACCAAAAACGTCTGGTACCAATACCCAATGTGTATTTCTCGATGAATAATTCAGTCCGGCGTCCCCCGTGTTCACATGTCCAGCTGTTCCCCGTGAACAGATGGACACGCAATGGTACAGCGCCTTGGGAATGTTGGCCCAACTTCCACTGTATCATTAACATTCACTTTGCTTTTAACAGAGACAAACAACACAGGCGTGTGTGTGGTTGTTTCACGTCCACACACACACACACCCACACACGATATACGAAAGAACAAAAACAAAACAGGGACTATTCGAGCACATGAGTTTCTTATCACATTATGACGAAATCACCCTCCACCAACCAGCCCGGGCCAAAGCAACTACCCCCCCCCCCACGTTAACTCGACCTCAGCACCCGCAAACGTTTCCTGCCCTCCCACGAACACCACTCGTGCTCCGACCGTCCGCAAACGTCTGCTGCACCACGAAATACACTGCTCGTCTCAGCCGAACACGTTCTAAGAACGTTTCCTTGACCTTCACACCACCACTAATTCCAACCATCCACAAACGTTTCCCTAAATCACCGCAAGAGCATCATTCGTTCCAAAAACTCACAAACGTTTCTTACACCTGTACAATACGACCTCTCGTTCCAACCGACCACAAACGTTCCCTTAACCACCAAAAGACCACTCCTTAAACCACCCGTAAACGTTTCCTTGACCAGTACGATACCACTCGCTTCATCCACCCGCAAACGTTTACTGACCTCCCATAACACCCGTTTCAACCACTCACAAACGTTTCCTGGACCGGCACATTCATCATTCATCCCAATCACCCATAAACGTTTCCTAGACCAAAACACATCTACTCGTTCCAACCAACCACAAACGTTTCCAAAACACCATCAATTCCAAACAAACAAACGTTTTCTAGTCTCCTACAACACCATTAGTTATGACAACCTACTAACGTTTTCGCACATTACCATTTGCTTATACCACTTAAGAACGTTTCATCATTCCGTCAGAGCCAACCGTTTTCTAGCGTTTATTACCAATCTAGTCTAAGCACTGGAAAACGTTTCTTTGCTACTCCCAATCCACATTGCTTTCACTCACACCTCGGAGAGTTCCTGGTCACTGTCATCCACCAGCTGTTTCGATCAACAAAAGAACGTTTTCGCACGAATCTTTTTCATGCCAGTCTCAACCTCCCATGTAAGAAACGAACCACAAACGTTTCTTCCCCATTCTCAATACGTGCGAATCATTCGTCAAAAATACTGGATCACACAATGAACAGCGCCAACCCGTAATTAAACGTTTCTCTAGCACCGTAAACCCAAGCGGAGTCAAAACATCTTCAAACGTTCGCCTGTACTCTAGAACCTTGCAAGCACTCACCTGCATGTACTCCTCCAAGACCCGTGCGCCAACTTTCACTCTTTAAGTTTATCCTGTACCAAACACCCTCTTATGTAAATTAACTGAAACGTTTTCTCTTCTCATCAAAGGTCGGGTCCAGTGGGTAAACTATTGTATACTTTCTTGTCAATGACATCTGTATTTTCATCGACATTTACAATTGTTACCAAAACTGTAATAACGCCATGAAAACATTTGCTAAACTGAGCCATTTTCATTTCCAAATGTCTCTTTTGGCACAATAAATGCAAAAACGTTTCTTTCCTATTCATCGCCTTAACGTTCCAGCCAATCCAGCACTTTCAATTCTAACAAGTTTCAATAACTGTTTAAACTCTTTATATCAGTACTGAATATCTGTCGTAAATGCTTACAAACGTTTCACATCATTCAGTCTTTCAACGTTGTTGACAAACGTTTCGACGCATGATAAACAAACGTTTTAGACATGGCTACGGACAGTAGTGAATCAAAGTTCAAATCTCTTATCACAATTTCTCAAAAACATTCTTCTCGTTCCTTTAGCATATTTCTTCAACAACACATGATTACGTTACACTTGCATATATTTGCTAAGGTATCCTGATATAAAAGGATCAAGATTCTCTTTTTTACTTGCTAAATCCTTCGTTCTGATAAAACAATTTCACTTTTTCTCCAAGATTATGAAATACATTACCAAAACTAACATCATTCCTATCCATAACACTTATATAACAATTATCCTCACGCTCAACCACAAAACCAAAGAGTATCACCCTAAAAGAACTGACCCCCATGAAAACTTCGTATTTGTGGAGACTCGCATCCAAATGCAAAAGGATTTCACATGGAACACACACACACACACCACACACACACACACACACATATATATATAAATATATATATATATATATATATATATATATATATATATATATATATATATATATATATATATATATACACACACACACACATATATCTCCCTTCGCCACACATGCATCATCTTCCAAGCAAAGCGGCCAGTGTGTGTAAACGCCAATCGCCTTTGAAACAAGTCGAGACGAGTTGGCGCGGTCAGGATACTCACCGACTGTTTTCCATAAGAAGGCCTTGTTTCTTTGAGTTGAGGTAGTCACATTTCTGGAACAAACGCGCGCTACCACGGAGGAGTCCGCCAGCACGCACATATTGTCATAGGCACTCATTTCTGTTATTTCTATATTCTCACTCAACATACACTTTCCTAAATAAATATAAATCACAGTGAAGCGATGGAACTTTCGCTTCAAATACTCAATGTTGTCTGGACGAATAGGCAAGTTATGACTGAGCTGTGAGTTGAACTGGTGTATTTAAACTCGGTTCCCTCGACGTCACTGCGCGCGCAGATATGTGGGTGGAGCTAATTCTTCATTCATAAATCCAACACGAGGCATCTCATGAGGCAACACGATGACGAAATCCTGTATTTTCACATTGACCAACACAATCTTGACATTCCTAATGTTGCAGTGTTTAAGACTTACCTTAACGGAAGGGAGGAAAGGTCAGTTCGCCCGACCCGCAACAGATGGCGCGCTCTTCCCCGCTCGCCACAGAAGACGATCTGCAGTTCCAAGACAGACGCAGGATGAGAAACAGTTCGTCGCCGCTCTCCTCCCACCACACCAGTAACTTCCACACTCGCACACACCAACACAGTACAAAAGTTTGAACCCTACGTCTTCACACAGCACTGGATAAAAAGCATGACACCTGGTCTGTAAGCGTCCCCCCCGAGTCTGTCCACCACACCACACTGCGTAACTTGTGATAACGAAGAACAACGGGACCGCACAGCCAGAGCGAGAGAGTGTGTGTGTGTGTGTTGCGCGCCGGCCGGCTGATGAGGGACCCTTCTACACTGCTATAATACGAGGAACCAGCTGATAGGGAAGGTAGTACATAGTCCACCAAGCAGGTTCTTCCTCTCTACCCCACACACACACACATATGTTCCCGTCATGTCCCTCGACCGACCTGGAGACATTGAGAGGCTGTTGGTGCAAGGTGAGGAAATACTGTAGGACACAGTTGACAAGTAGTTATGGGGTCGGGAGGAGGAGGAGGAGGAGGAGGAGGAGGAGGAGGAAGACGACGACGACGGACGGACACACACACACACACACACCTCCCTACTGTTGTGTGTGGCCTGAGTACAAGACATAAAGACTGGGCGATCTAAGTTGTCTATTGTGCGACAATCTTTCATACACATCATACCTGTGATAAGTTTTATTGTTGATGTTATACTTGGAGACGTCTCGTAAATGATAAGCGATTTAAAAACAGATGCTAGGATATATTGACAATTTGCACATGCAATCGCTTGCGTACTCGCATGATTAGTGTGTTGTGTTGTGTGTGTGTGTGTGTGTGTGTGTGTGTGTGTGTGTGTGTATAGATAAGAGTAAAGACAGTTACATATATACAGGGTTAAGAGATGGGACATAACGAGTAATTAGTAAATACAGTTAGTATTAAGATGTTGATCCCTGTGGTGTACTGGTTAGTGTCAGTGACCATGTGAAGCCAGCACGGGCCTGCATAGGTTGGAATCCTCGACGGAGCAGTCTGCCCACAAACAACCCAGGTGTTCATCCTCCCCTTCGAAGCTGGTCGATAAATGGACGTATAGATTAGGCTGGCGCGCGCGCGTGTGTGTGTATATACACATAAAGGAGTAATGACATGATGCATCCACACAAGAAAGGGGGGCAAAACGAGTGGAACCCCCTCTCCCCCATACAAACAGTAACCCCACACATACGTAAAACCATATATATGGAGATGCATCCTTTTATACAAACATCATATATATATATATATATATATATATATATATATATATATATATATATATATATATATATACACTAAAAACCGGATAAGTAAGCATCATAACGGCAAAATGATATACTGTGGCCGTAGACTTATCAACAAGACCACACCAAAATATGGACCACATCTTCATACCGACGCACGTACAAACACCCAAATCCACCTTTCAAATTCCCACCCATGTATAACTGATGTTCACAGAAGATATACAACATATATACATATTTTGGGCTGGGCATGGTCGCTTTCACTCCTCACGGCCGCTTCCGTGAGAGCCAATGGATATCTTAATAAGAGGATAAGACACACCTCAGGTCTGTAGGGTGAATGGAGGAAGCCCGCGCGCTCTGATTGGTGGGAGCGTGTCAAAAAATGATCGTTCGCGCGTGTATGATTACTTCACTGTGAATATGGTCCCTCTCTCACGCGCGCGCGCGCGCGGAGCCTATCTCTTAACCTTGAACCTCTATCGCACAGGCCCTTGAACGAGTACTACTCACTTGCCTTTACTTACTCGCAAGTTACTCATCCTGCTTCACTCACCTTCATCATTTCACTGCAGATATGGCATCAACTCGGTGAAGATCACCTTCTCCCTAAAGCTCTCCATAGATTTGGTTACGTTGAGGCAGGATGGATTAGCTTTAAGTTAGCTTCGAGTACAAGCCTAGCCTCACTCAGAAACCCGTTGGGGGTAGACTGTGTTATGGCAGGGGCGAATTTTCCCAAGCGAATTAACATAAAAGTCTTCGCAAGTCTCATCTTGTTAGTACTTGACCGTGTCAAGCTTCCAGGTGTAGCAAACTTCTTTTTTATATATATATATGTTTTGCTACCATCTAGATTTTGAGAGTAATGGGAAACATTAACGTAATCCTAACTACTGAGGATGGTGATGGTAAAAGTGTATTATTAAGTTTTAGCGTAGCCGTCGTAAACCCTGAGGATCCTGAGTGTTAAGTTTTCTCTGTACGTATTTTCAAAAGACTTTCCAGCGCTTCTCGATCCACATTCCTCCTCTTCTTCCTCGCTCTGTTGTGCGCCCGTCGTGGCTCACCTTTCTTCCAGCAGCTATCGAAGCTTTCTGAAATAAAGACAAGACACCCCTACCTTGTGCTTGAGACCTGAAGAGACATGATTATCATTTGTTCCTCTCAAGACCCACCTAATGTGGCTTTTACAAAGTCATGGATTACATATAACTGTCAACTACAGGGTCTAGCTTCAACCTTTTCCTCAACTCTTTTTGAGATAATCCTCACTGGACATTGGTCTGACCATTGGTAGCATTTAATCCTGGCGTTTGGTATCGTTCTCCAAACATATGTAATTTCTCCGGACGTGCGCTTAACTCCACTTAGAAATAAGTGGTTCCAACCCTCCGATTCACGACGAACACTAGTTCATACTTTCGCGGTTAGAAAATGGGTCTGTGATTACATGTTCTTTGCTTCCCCAGATTAAAGACCTTTAAAAACTCGTTTCAGGTGTCTCACTCAGAGACCAAAATGGAATAATAACTTTATCACATCTTCTATACAGTACAATGCATTAAAAAGTCTCAAGAAAACGCGTTTCTTTTTTTTTTTTTCCTTTGTATGCCCTCCGGAAGCAGGTTTCGAACCTTTATCACTTGTGTGGGAGCGGGGTACATAACAGATAGGCTATCCAGCTTCCACGTAAGTGATACAGGTTCGAATCCTGCTGTCGAAACGCATTGTGTTCTATGAAAGTGCATGCTCACTCTGTTGTATTCATATATATACATCCTAGCCTAAGCTGGGCACCCATTTTTTGACCAACCCCGAGGGAGGGACGAACAGCTGGGTTGACTGTGGACACACTACCACGACCAGGATTCGAACCCATGTGTAACTGACCCTGGGCGGCGCTGCTGCTCTTTTCTTTCTCTCTCTTTCCCAAAACGTTACTCACTTTCTTATTCGAATGAACCCACAAAATTTCCGGCCCAGACATTAACTTTCCAATTATCATGGAAAGAGATAAAAGATCTTTTGCTATACAAGTGGTCTTCGAGTCATAGAGTGAGATCTTCCCTATAAGGACTGAGCTATCTCCTCTTTCTGTACAACTGGTTGAATATCCATTAACCCTGTGTGGGATTAAGCCCATCCAGGGCCTGTCCTTTTTGGAACTGTCAAAGCTTAATATTTGGCGTCCGTTTTCCCGTGTCAGTAAAGTCGAGGTAATTCGTTTGGAAACTTGAGTCATCCAAAGATGTAATCATGGGACGGTTTGCTATGAGGTCCTTTCAATCTGTCCACGACATGTCTTGTGTTCCTTTCTCCTTTGCTTATCACCACTTTCAATTTCCATCCCTAACCCTGTATCTGTCATGAGTTGACTGGGAGCAGCCTCTTGTATCCAATCCATTTTCTCCCTACGTATAGACATTTCAACCACCTTCCCCCCCATCCTTTGTCTTCCAGCTAATCGGTGTCCCTTCCCTATCATCTGGGTCCATCCTCCTGTCAAACAGTGCTTGGACTTGCTCCTCTCCTCCCTCAAGGTAGAAGACTCCACACACACACAAAAAAAAGCTGCTGTTGCAACCTTATGTCCTCATGTAATATTACAGGGGAGGATTCTGCCTCCCAGTCTGTATATACCTGAGATCATTGCTCATTTCCTCCTCCTCTCACACTCTCACTCTCACTCTCCAGATGGCCTGTTTCTCCTTATTTTCAGGAGGAATTTCCCTTTTCATAACGTCTCTCATCCCAGCACCTGGGGTCGGCTCCGAGGTAACCCAGCGGTGCACCTCCTCGGCTTGGGGCTTCAGACTGGCCAGCGAGACTACGAAGGGTAGGTGTCATTTTTTTTACTTTACGGCATTGATCAGTTTTCCTCAAAAGTTCCATAAGTGAGGCTCTCTACTTTTAAGTGACTTTACATCAAGAGAAGTTTCGACTGTACTGGCAACGTCTACAATCTCTTAGGGCTGTCCATCATGTGTTTAACCTCCATACGTGTTCGACTGTGATCAGTCTATTTGCCTTGAGTTAAATGTCCATTCCAAGGAAGCTCTTAGATCACACAGCTGGTTGATAGGTGTGTGTGCGTGTGTGTGTGTGTGTGTGTGTGTGTGTGTGTGTGTGTGTGTGTGTAAGTGTGTTTTACGGGGAGAGAAGTTACACTTGTGTTGACCCGTCTATTAGCCTTGTATATATGTGCCATGTCTTTACTCCTATATATGTACACACACACACACACACACACGTACGCATGTACATACCTCAGCCTAAAAGCCAGGTACCTATTTACCTACGAGTCCCAAGGAAGGATGAACACCTGAATTGCGTGTGAGAAGACTGACGCGCCAAGGATTCGAACCCACATGCAGGATGCTGATAACGAAAAGTATCCAGGTGTGCCAGCCACGTTTGCTGAGGGTCGTCGCTCCTGACACCAGCCAAAATGGCACCCACCGACCCGGCACAGTGCCATCGACCTTCGACACACGACTAATAGGGGGCAGAAGGTTCGAATCCTTCCCCTCTTCCCTGCAATGTCAAGAGCTCCCGATTTACGTGGATGTGTGATGGACGGGGGAAGAGCTTTCATTGGGGGGTGTCTAATAAGATGTACCGTGCACAATACACGTACGTTAAGTGATATGCGAACACGAGATAGAGAGAGAGAGAGAGAGAGAGAGAGAGAGAGAGAGAGAGAGAGAGAGAGAGAGAGAGAGAGAGAGAGAGTTCTTCACCAGGACGCACCAAAGGCAGGTCTTACAAGCTGCAGGTTCTGAACACTCCATTGTGTCGTGGTTGCAGGTTCTCAACACTCGGGTATGTGAAGGCACCACCCTCTAATCCCTCCACAATTTGAAGGAAGTACCCTCTAATCCCTCCACTATGTGAAGGAAGTACCCTCTAATCCCTCCACTATGTGAAGTTAGTACCCTCTCATCCCTCCACTATGTGAAGGAAGTACCCTCTAATCCCTCCACTATGTGAAGGAAGTACCCTCTAATCCCTCCACTATGTGAAGGAAGTACCCTCTAATCCCTCCACTATGTGAAGGAAGTACCCTCTAATCCCTTCACTATGTGAAGGAAGTACCCTCTAATCCCTCCACTATGTGAAGGAAGTACCCTCTAATCCCTCCACTACGTGAAGGCACCATCCTCTAATCCCTCCATTATGTGAAGGCAGCAGTTTGTAAGTAATCCAATATGTGAAGACAGCATTTTATACGCAATCCACTATGTGAAGGCAGCAGTTTCTATGTACTCTACTATGTGAAGGCAGCAGTTTCTATGCACTCCACCATGTGAAGGAAGTGGTTTCTAAGCACTCCACTATGTGAAGGCAGCAGTTTTTATGCAATCCACTGTGTGAAGGCAGCAGTTTCTATGCACTCCACTATGTGAAGGCAGCAGTTTCTATGCACTCCACTATGTGAAGGTAGTAGTTTCTAAGTACTCCACGATGTGAAGTCAGCAGTTTCTATGCACTTCATAAGCAGTCCAATATGCGAAGGCAACATTATTTCAAGCACTCGACTATGTGACAACACCCATATCTCCCTATCTTTTATTACACATACGATAATTTAACGAAAATAAATAAATAAATAAATCTCCCAACTCGGGGAAAAAAAACATAATATCCTTCACCCTAACACAAGAAAAACCATAATATCCCTCACCCTAACACAAGAAAAAACCATAATATCCCTCACCCTAACACAAGAAAAACCATAATATCCTTCACCCTAACACAAGAAAAACCATATCCCTCACCCTAACACAAGAAAAACCATAATATCCTTCACCCTAACACAAGAAAAACCATAATATCCCTCACCCTAACACAAGAAAAACCATAATATCCCTCACCCTAACACAAGAAAAACCATAATATCCCTCACCCTAACACAAGAAAAAACATAATATCCCTCACCCTAACACAAGAAAAAACCATAATATCCCTCACCCTAACACAAGAAAAAACCATAATATCCCTCACCCTAACACAAGAAAAAACCATAATATCCCTCACCCTAACACAAGAAAAAAACATAATATCCCTCACCCTAACACAAAACCATAATATCCCTCACCCTAACACAAGAAAAAAAAAAAAAATTTTTTTGCCCCAGCGACGTCTTGTTCGCAAGTTATCCCAGCAGCTCAAAACACAACAAACAGATGGCGATGGTGGGCATTACAGGCAGCAGAGATTGCCACACAGGACCTCCTGTCACCACCTGAGCTGGGCGGCCACATCATCAACACACCCTCACGCACCCTCAACACTTACGAGACCTGAGGGAGAAAATAAGAGCATCTACTCCAGACCTGAGGGAGAAAATAAAAGCATCTATTCCAAACCTGAGGGAGAAAATAAGAGCATCTACTCCAGACCTGAGGGAGCAAATGAGATCTATTCCATATCAAAGTCTCCATTAATCTATCAGGTTTAAAGATCATTTCCATACCAAAAGTCTATATATACATATACATATATATATATATATATATATATATATATATATATATATATATATATATATATACATGCCTTCCTATGGAATGTATATAGAAAGCCTGTCGGGACCAAATTAACAAGAGCGCTGTTGGCCACTGGGTTCTTCAATGCACCGCCAGGGGCGCACACATACCATAGCCATGAGCCAGACATTACATTCTAACCCCTATTCCCCCCCATGTGCCAGGCATATCTCCGTCCATGAGCCACACATTCCATTCATAGGACGAGACAGGCTCTATGAGCCACAAATTCCATTGCTGGGCGGATACATTCTCCGTGGACCAGACGTTTTCCTCCCCTCCCTCCCCCATGGGTTCAGACATTTCCCTATGAGCCAGACGGTCCATTCATACGTCCGAACATTCCTCCTTCTCCACGGGGCAACACCTTCCCCCGTGGGCCAGAGGTTCCTCGATGGCCAGACGTTCTTCCCCCGTGGGTCCAGACATTCTCATCCCCCGCCCCACCATGAGCCAAGCGTCACCCCGTGGGCCAGATATTCCTCTATGTCCAGACATTCCCCCGTGAGCCAAGCATTCCTCAGTGGGCCCAGACATTCCCCCGTGGGCACAGACATTCCCCCTGTGGGCACAGACGCTCCGCCCCATGAGCAAGGCAAGGCAAGCCATACTTCTTCCCTGAGCCAGATATCCTCCCCCAACCTCCCATGAGCCAGATATCCTCCCCCCCAACCTCCCATGAGCCAGATATCCTCCCCCAACCTCCCATGAGCCACATATCCTCCCATGAGCCAGATATCCTCCCCCCAACCTCCCATGAGCCAGATATCCTCCCCCCAACCTCCCATGAGCCAGATATCCTCCCCCCAACCTCTCATGAGCCAGATATCCTCCTCCCAACCTCCCATGAGCCAGATATCCTCCCCCAACCTCCCATGAGCCAGATATCCTCCCCCAACCTCCCATGAGCCAGATATCCTCCCCAACCTCCCATGAGCCAGATATCCTCCCCCAACCTCCCATGAGCCAGATATCCTCCCCCAACCTCCCATGAGCCAGATATCCTCCACCCAACCTCCCATGAGCCAGATATCCTCCACCCAACCTCCCATGAGCCAGATATCCTCCCCAACCTCCCATGAGCCAGATATCCCCCCAACCTCCCATGAGCCAGATATCCTCCCCAACCTCCCATGAGCCAGATATCCTTCCCCCCAACCTCCCATGAGCCAGATATCCTCCCCCAACCTCCCATGAGCCAGATATCCTCCCCCCAACCTCCCATGAGCCAGATATCCTCCCCCCAACCTCCTATGAGCCAGTTACCCTCCCCTCAACCTCCCATGAGCAGATATCCTTCCCCCAACCTCTTATGAGCCAAATATCCTCCCCCCAACCTCCCATGAGCCAGATATCCTCCCCCAACCTCCCATGAGCCAGATATCCTCCCCAACCTCCAATGCGCCAGATATCCTCCCCCCAACCTCCCATGAGCCAGATATCCTCCCCCAACCTCCCATGAGCCAGATATCCTCCCCCAACCTCCCATGAGCCAGATATCCTCCCCCAACCTCCCATGAGCCAGATATCCTCCCCCCAACCTCCCATGAGCCAGATATCCTCCCCCAACCTCCAATGAGCCAGATATCCTCCCCCCAACCTCCCATGAGCCAGATATCCTCCCCCCAACCTCCCATGAGCCTGATATCCTCCCCAACCTCCCATGAGCCAGATATCCTCCCCCAACCTCCCATGAGCCAGATATCCTCCCCCAACCTCCCATGAGCCAGATATCCTTCCCCCCAACCTCCCATGAGCCAGATATCCTCCACCCAACCTCCCATGAGCCACATATCCTCCCCCCAACCTCCCATGAGCCAGATATCCTCCCCCAACCTCCCATGAGCCAGATATCCTCCCCAACCTCCCATGAGCCAGATATCCTCCACCCAACCTCCCATGAGCCAGATATCCTCCCCCCAACCTCCCACGAGCCACATATCCTCCCCCCAACCTCCCATGAGCCAGATATCCTCCCCCAACCTCCCATGAGCCAGATATCCTCCCCCCAACCTCCCACGAGCCACATATCCTCCCCCAACCTCCCATGAGCCAGATATCCTCCCCCCAACCTCCCATGAGCCACATATCCTCCCCCAACCTCCCATGAGCCAGATATCCTCCCCCCAACCTCCCATGAGCCACATATCCTCCCCCAACCTCCCATGAGCCAGGGGCGGCTAGGGATGCAGTAACACGGACAGATCAACCTGTGGACGATGCATGGCGCGCGCTCCAAACAGGTGGGAACTGAGGTATATGCCCGGCCGCGGCTGAGGCGTGTGCGTGTGTGTATAGGGTGCAGGCGTGGGCGTGGGTGGTAAAAGGCAGGTGTAGCCGCGGGCGTATGTATGCGCGGGCGTGGCATGCACTGGATGGGCAGCTGAAAATGTCTGTGTAGGCGTGGGAGAAAGGCTTGGGAGAGGAGTGTGGGCGTGGGAATGATGCGCGGGCGTGGGTGTGGGCAGACAGGGATTATAATTATAAGTTAGTCTACAGGCCTGAGCTGTGGCAGCCATGTATCTCTAGTGAGGTACAGGAATAATAATAATAATAATAATAATAATAATGATAATAATAATAATAATAATAATAATAATAATAAATGATAATGATAATAACAATAATAATAATAATAATAATAATAATAATAATAATAATAATAATAATAATAATAAATAATCATAATAATAATAATCATAATAATAATAATAATAATAATAATAACGATAAGAATAATAATGATAACGATAATAATAATAATAATAATAATAATAATAATAATAATAATAATAATAATACACAGTTTAATGAGTAAACTGCAGACAATGTCAGAGCATCTACAGACAACGTAAGATAATTATCATAACGGCCGGTTTAAACGTCCAGGCCTTGTTTACGTAAACACTGGGGGTGGTAGTGTACCGATTACCGATGAAGTTTACATCTTGTGGTGGTCTGGACGAGCTGGGATGGGCTCGAGTGACTGTGGTTTTACCGAACTGCAACCCGGGGGACGAGGGATCTCTTGTGGCAATGAGGTGACTGACGGTGGCGGGGAGGGTTTAGTCGGCCACGATAACTTATTTCCCCGAGCCGATTTGGACAGGGAGGAGGAGGAGGAGGGGGATAGTGTTGTTGTTGGTGATGGTGGCTGAAGTGAGATGGGTCGACTTGGGAGGAGGAGGAGGATAGATTGTTACGTATGGTGGTGGTGGAGAGAGAGAGAGAGAGAGAGAGAGAGAGAGAGAGAGAGAGAGAGAGAGAGAGAGAGAGAGAGAGAGAGAGAGAGAGAGAGGTGGAGGGAGTTTTCAGTCAGGCGGAGCGTGAGTTTGGACGCAAGAGGAGAACCACCTATTGGATATGTGGGGGCGGACGCCTCTTGCCAAGATGGTGGTGGCCAGTCTGAGGGACCCTAGATTTGCTCCTTGCATGCAATTTTCACCCCCTCCCTTGGTGATAGAGAGGACACCCAGAGGGGGTTAAGGATAAGGGGGTGTGTGTGGGGGGGGGCAAGGTAAGCAGACAGTAGAGGGGTCGTGGGCGTCTATCCAACAGGGCGAGAAACAAGATTGGTGTTCGCTTCGCCCACGAACCACCAAACTGAAATACCACGTCGTCCGTGGACATGCCTGGGAATGCCTGATTCTCCGCGTGGGTTATAAGAGGTGTGTGGGGGGGCCCGTGCTGGTGGGTGTAGGTGGATGGATGGTGTGTGTAGGTAAGCGGTGCTGGTTGATGTCCGTGGTGTTGGTTGGTGTAGGTTGGCGGTGTTGGCTGGTGTAGGTGAGCGATGTTGGTGGTTGTAGGTAGGCCGTATTGGTGGGTGTAGGTGAGCGGTGTTGGTGGGTGTAGGTGAGCGGTGTTGGTGGGTGTGGGTAGGCCGTTTTGGTGGGTGTAGGTGAGCGGTGTTGGTGGGTGTAGGTGAGCGGTGTTGGTGGATGTAGGTGAGCGGTGTTGGCTGGTGGGTGTAGCTGAGCGGTGCTGGTGGGTGTAGGTGGGCGATGCCACAGCCTGCAAGTGGGTGTGGCAATCTCCTGTCACTGCACACTCCCAGAATCACAGGGGTCACTGCAGCAGCAGCAACATCAATCACTGCATCAGGATCATTCATCACTGCGGCATCCCCCGGCTCGTCGGGAGAGCTTCGCGTCCAGTGATCACTGCAGAGACGATTGTCAACCACTAGACACCCCCCCCCCCCCAAACTTCACCCATTTCACCGTTAAAAAAAAATATCACCTTTCAGTGCAGTGCCATGAGTAAGCAGTCACTTCACCCCTTTTCACCACATATCACTGCCACAAGACGGTGACAAAACCTCACTCGTCAATGCAGCTCCCAGATCACTATCCACAGCAGTGAAACAAATCACTCAAAACAACGAAACACGGACTAGGCAGAGTTGTGAAGACCCCCTTCCCTTGCTGCCTGGAGACCTTCGACCAAAGCATGGAATCTGTGGGCTTGGTCCTGAGTGCGTGGACACCATCTCAAACGGCCATCTTGGCCCCCACATATATATATATATATATATATATATATATATATATATATATATATATATATATATATATATATATATCCAAATATAATCGACAGGTGAAATGTAATCCAAATATAACTGACAAGTGAAATGTAATCCAAATATAATCGACGGGTAAATGTAATCCAAAACTGACAAGTGAAATGTGATCCAAATATAATCGACAGGTGAAATGTAATCCAAATGTAACTGACAGGTGAAATGTAATCCAAATATAATCGACGGGTAAATGTAATCCAAAACTGACAAGTGAAATGTGATCCAAATATAATCGACAGGTGAAATGTAATCCAAATATAACTGACAAGTGAAATGTAATCCAAATAAAATCGACAGGTGAAACGTAATCCAAATATAACTGACAAGTGAAATGTAATCCAAATAAAATCGACAGGTGAAACGTAATCCAAATATAACTGACAAGTGAAATGTAATCCAAATATAATCGACAGGTGAAATTTCATCCAAATATCATCGACAGGTGAAACGTAATCCAAATATAACTGACAGGTGAAATGTAATCCAAATATAATCGACAGGTGAAATTTCATCCAACTATCATCGACAGGTGAAACGTAATCCAAATATAACTGACAGGTGAAATGTTATCCAAATACAACTGGCATCGACGAAAGTCTACGCCAAGGACATTATCAACATCAGGAGCGGACAACAGAGGTGCCCTTGCCCTCCTCTCTCCTATCCACACCAGAGGCAGGATTTCGCTGGGATTCCTTTATCTCAGGAGCAGCCATTACCACACACAGTCCTCAGAGGTCAAGCTGGGGACGTGGGAGGGAAGCCAACACAGACTGCTCGCACATGTTCAGAGAGGCCGTCTGCTGCTGCCCCCAGACATGGTGGCGGAGGAGGAGTTGGCAGGGGTGTGCTGCTGCTGTGGTGGAGCTGCGGCGAAAGTGGTAGTGGTAGTAGTAGTAGTAGTGGCGGTGGTAGTGGTGCTGGTGTGGTGGAGGTGTGGCGAAAGGGGTATGAGTTGTCTGGTGTGGTGAGGGTAGGGGTGCTGCTGCTGGTGTGGTGAAGTTGTGGTAGTTGCAGTGGTGGTGCTGTTGATGAGGTGGAGTAGTGGCGAACGTGGTAGTGGCTGTAGTGGTGGTAGTGGCGGTAGAGGAGGGGGAGGCGGAGGGGTGCTACTGTGGTGGTAGGTGCAGTGGCGAAGGTGTTAGCGATGGGAAAAGTAGTAGTAGTAGTAGTAGTAGTGGTAGTGGTGGAAGTAGTTGGGGGCGAGGGGTAGTAGCAAAGGAGGTACTGGTGGAGGTGGTGTAATGGGGGGAGGTGTGGGGGATGTGTGGAGTCTGGGGTGAAGTTTACCTCGCCTCCCAAGGCTCCTCCTCCCACCACAACCCACCAGTGCGGGGAAGAGGGGTGAGTGGTGGTGGTGGAGAGAGAGAGAGAGAGAGAGAGAGAGAGAGAGAGAGAGAGAGAGAGAGAGAGAGAGAGAGAGAGAGAGAGAGAGAGAGAGAGGGGAGGAGGGGGGCGGGAAGGAGTGGAAAGGAGGGTGGGGGGCGCAAACCGTTGCCTTCCAACGGGCCGGAAATGCCTGCTTTCATCACCACCAGCCAGCCTTTCCAATTAAGAAAGCGCCTCCCCTTCAAGTTCCACACTGACCTACATGTCTTATTACCCCCGCCGCCCGTCCTCCTCCCCCCATACCAACCCTATGCAAACCCTCACTCACACACACACACACACGAGCGCGCGCGCACGTAGCCCTACCCACGATGGTATTCAATACCCTATGTCATGCATTTGGATCTCATGACAAAGCCATTCCTTTAAGGAATCCAGAACTCTATGGTTTACAACAGACATCGCACAAAATACTCATACAATTCGTCCCTCCCCCACCCCAAAAAAAATAAATTCTACTGTACTATATTTTCCTGTAACTGTAAGATTACTTTCATTCTGTAAAGTTACAGGGAGCCATAGCTAAGGTTACAGTCATTCCAAAAAATATCTGAGCCACTTAAAGTACATGTAGGGTATATCTATATACTGTAATCTCACGTTTGGTGCTCTGTACTGCCTGGCTCACACTGTAACCATACTGTAACACTAATATAGAGGAGGTTAATAGGCTGCAATACATAGGTCCCAGACTGAGTATTAACTGTACAAGTATAATAAGATTAATACGCTGTAACATACAGGTTCGAAGACTCTATATAAACCGACTGTATCCTCAGGTTTAACAGGTGACAGTACACCCAACTCCTGTACAAACACCACCGTAACCACACCAAAATATGGAATGAGGTCAGCAGGATTGAACAGGTCATAGGTTAAGTGACCAAGTGTACTCTGGGGTGGGGGGGGGTGAGGCTCTGTCTAGACCTGTCGACTCAGTAGAGGTGACCTCTAAAGGGTGGGGTGGGGTGGGGTGGGGGGGGTCATTGCTAATCCAGTCATTAACCTCATGCCGACTTAGAGCAAAGGTAACAGCAACAATAAACACTTAATCAATAATTGATAAATAAATATCATCCAATCATTCCCATATCATTAAACGATAATAATGGACAGAAAAAAAAAATGTTTTTTTTTTGAAGTTTCTGTCGTTCGAGAATGTTGGGACCACAGCATACGTATCGGTTTTCCAATTCCCACATGTGTATCTTCTTATGTATAATGTTACATAGGAAAGGTTCAGGAGTTCTCGTTTTCTTTCTTTCTCTCCTCCTCGTCCTCCCTCAACAACACAGGACGGTGTGAGCGAATGACTTACTAGTCGTACCACCTGCCAGCCAATACGAAGGGGGACCTAAACAACGCTGGGGTTATTGGGGCGGGAGGGGGGACATAGAGCATCAAAAATGGACGATCTCCCTTCCTAGTTGAGAAGAGAGAGAGAGAGAGAGAGAGAGAGAGAGAGAGAGAGAGAGAGAGAGAGAGAGAGAGAGAGAAACTTCCACAAACTCCATTAACTTCTCGGAAGCGTAACGTATGGTTACAGCAACTGTCGCGCGTGTGTCTGTGTGTGTACACTCCATTAACTGCATGAGTCTGTTAGCACTGATCGAGGAGGCTTTTTTGGTATGGTTGTTACATTGAGCACAAGGACTCGTTGACAATAGATAACCATCGGGTTTTGTACGTACATTAAGAGAACTAAAGAGGGAGGGAGGGGGAAAGGTGTACTTTCATGCGACTTGAGTATTGGTTGTTCAAAATGTCCAAGACGGCATTATAATGTGGCCCCGTCAACTGAAATACTGCAACACTTGCAACATCTCTGATCAACCTTATTCGGGGCTCTCATTTTCGACAGCCTTAGATCTCGGATCTCAGTTCTGGGTTTGAGGGATCATGCCCTTCTATCTATCTATCTATCTATCTATCTATATATATATATATATATATATATATATATATATATATATATATATATCAAAATGGGTCCTCAGAATGGTGGTATATATACTTGCTGTCTTCTTTCCTTTTTCTTTTTTGGTAATTTTCATCTGTCAGTAAAGTGGCATTGTAGACTGAAGTCATTATTTGTATTTCATGATTCAGGTGATGATTTCCACATCTTGCAGATTTTTATTACCAGACATTACTTAATTTCTCGTGGTAGCAGGAGATTCTCTCTGTCTGTCTGTCTTTGTCTCTTTATATGTGGGGGCCTGGATGTGGAAAGGGAGCTGTGGTTTCGGTTCATTACACATGACAACTAGTGACTGAGTGTGAACGAATGTGGCCTTTGTTGTCTTTTCCTTGCGCTACCTCGCGCGCGCGCGGGGAGGAGGAGGAGGAGGGGGGTGTTGCTGTTTTTCATGTGTGGCAGGGTGGCGACGGAAATGGATGAAGGCAGCAATTATGAATATGTGTACATATGTTTATGGCTGTGTATGTATATGTATGTATACGATGAAATGTATAGGTATGTATATGGGCGTGTGTGGGCATTTACGTATATACATGTGTATGTGGGTGGGTTGGGCCATTCCTTCGTCTGTTTCCTTGCACTACCTTTGTGATATATATATATATATATATATATATATATATATATATATATATATATATATATATATATATATATGCAGGAGGGTGAAAGGAGGGCAAGGAATAGAGTGAATTGGAGCGATGTGGTATACCGGGGTTGACGTGCTGTCAGTGGATTGAATCAAGGCATGTGAAGCGTCTGGGGTAAACCATGGAAAGCTGTGTAGGTATGTATATTTGTGTGTGTGGACGTATGTATATACATGTGTATGGGGGGGGGGGGGGTTGGGCCATTTCTTTCGTCTGTTTCCTTGCGCTACCTCGCAAACGCGGGAGACAGCGACAAAGTATGATAAAAATAAAATAATATATATATATATATATATATATATATATATATATATATATATATATATATATATATATATATATATATGCAAAAGAGCAAACAAACACGTGACTTCATAAACACATATACACCACTAGGAAAAGGAAACACAATTCTTGTTTCCTTTTCCTATTGGTGTTTCTGAACACACACACACACACACACACACTATCCCTGAAGATTGAGGAGAAAGAATACTTCCCACGTATTCCCTGCGTGTCGTAGACGACGACTAAAAGGGGTGGGAGCGGGGGGGCTGGAAATCCTCCCCTCCAGTTTATAATTCCAAAAGATGGAACAGTGAAGGGGGCCAAGCGAGGATTTTTCCCTCAAAGGCTCATTTCTCTGTTCTTGAAGTTACCTCCCTAACGCGGGAGATGGCCGGCGAATATGTATGAAAAGAAATGTGTGTGCGTGTGCGTGTTCTATACTCTACTCTGTTTCTGCTACTGTCCATTCACCATTTTCATTATATTGCACCGATTTTCGTATCGTTTCTGTTCAAACAATCTGACCACCTATCTATTGAATTTTGTAAGTATCTCGTTTTCAGCTATAAAAGCTATGCCAACAGCTTATGCTAACGTTACCTCGTCGTCTTCTATCGTGCATATATCTATCTTAGATATCCATCTATACGCGTGATGAAGAAAATGGAGGACAGTGTCCCTCCTTGTCTAACTCCAGTTTCTACTTTGAGTAACTCGCTGTCAATTTCATATCTTATTCCATACTGATGCTCACTTAATCTCCTGCAGTGTTTCCTTCGAATCAATTCCTTCCAAAGCTTTATTTTTTCTCTAAATCTATTTAGAGGAAACTCCTTGAGCTTCAAGCCATGAAGAATTTAATTTTGTATCATGTATGCAATTTGACAATGATCACATCTTATCAGGCCTGGTAATGTACTTACATTCACTAGGAAAGGCAAATACGAAACAGTTCAGATGTCAACCCTTGTGATCATTACCCAAAGTTGTGTTTATGTATGAGAAAAGGCCGGTGTCCACTAAGGCCTTTTATTCAATCATTTTTCAATACATCGACAGTCCTAGTTGTATGATCGTAATACAGCCATCTCGTCGGAAAACTTCTCACTCCGAAGGAGTCCATCCTTTCCCTGCTACTGACTGTAGCGCAGTCTTGGACTTGCAGAAGCTCCCCCCTTGGAGAAGGGGTCAGGACTGGCGTTGTATCGTAACGATAGTAAGATCAAAGCCGAACGATTTGTTGCTCCGCTGCCAGACGTATGGAAGCAACACCTTCGACAGATGTATTATAATCTCATATTTCAACAATGTTCTTCCGTGATAAAAAGCGGTATTTCCTCTATCGTGTCACTAATCATTCGTGAACCTGCACATAGTCTCGCCCCAGTATGTAATACCCTGCAATCTGACACCTGAGGTCCATTTAACAGTGAGTTATTTCTGAAATATACTGCCTTAAGAATACCCCTAATTCAAATCGACCTTAGGAATGAGAGTGGGTTCAAAAATTTCTTATGTTTGATCGAAGTCTGTTTTCTGATCAAAGGATCGGGTATACAACCGCCTATCCTTCATGATGTGGTGCAAGCCAAGCCAAACCTAACCAGACTGGTCTCTACCATGATTGTGAGTAATACGAGCATCATATGACGAAATTGAGCACCTTGCTTGGGAAAAAGCTGTGCAACAACCCATCATCAATGAAGAGGATTGAACACCTTGCTACGGAAAAGCTATGCAACACTGGAAGCTATGGCGGTCGTTTACTTAGGAAATGATTTCTTCTATAATAGGAACTAAACACCTACATACTGAAAGATACAACATTCTGGGCTTTGAAAAATCTAATGTCGATTTAGTCCTCTTTTAAAAACGTCTAATTTTCATAAAATTTGATTTAGATGATACCGACAGTCATCAAATAGATTAAAACCCCTTGGATCTGATGTAATTAGCTTCAGAGGGTACTTGCATCCCTGAAGAACAATGAAAAAATATAAATCTATATTTCACTTATATAAATTAGGTTTTAACCATCTAAACTGCACGTACCATTTGTAGCGGAGGAAACTCTAACCACACCACACCAGTTTGCGTTCCTTCCATCAGTATACGATCAAATGCGACACAGGTCACAGGGTAACATCCTATGTAATATCAACCCACTGGGGTCTGAGTAAGACCCTCTGTGACTTCTGTAATCCTTTTGCGCTACCGCTCACAGGATGAGCATGATGGGTGCACAATAAATTTGCCGGGGTTACCGGCACAAATCAAAGCCTTGGGGAAGCAGACGCCATCTTAAGCTAGGCTGGGCTAGGTTGGGTTGACAAGGAGACATGAGATACTCTCATTACAACAAGACTTTTCTTCTATCTGTGGAAAATACAAAGGCAAGAAAAGAATATCTCAAAAACCCCGGAAATCAACTGGAAATCACAGGTACGTCTTGAAGACATCTGTACCAATTTCAAAGACACCGCTGGAACTTGCCACTGTCTCAATGGACTGTTAAGGGAACGAGTCCTGGTAATGATGCAATTATACACTCACCGTAGTCCCTTTAGAAGAACATCATCAATATACTGTTCAAGTGCGGCGCGCATATATCTGATGATGCACTTATGAACTTCGATTCGCCGAGGCGTCTGTCTCTTTCTTGAGCATCATATTTTTCCAAGGTTAACTTTCTTTTTTTGGAGGGGGTGGAGGGGTGTTGTAGTTATTTCACTTACCAGGAGATTAGGGTTCGATATCCAATGCGGGGACTAATGAACTAGTGAACACTGTAGACCTTCAACATCAGTCCAAAAAAAACTGTACACTTCTGGTGCACAACCACACATACTCCTCGTGATTCTATGCAGTTTGTTTACTTCAGCATCTGCACTGATAAACAATTCAGACTCTTTGCAAATAACAATTACAAAAATAATAATTTGCTCTGGTTTGTAAAACTTTTTACGACAAACTTCTTTTCTTTCTGTATTCTCAAATTTTTGTGATACACTAAACTTCATATTTTTGTTAACTTTTGACATACGCGAGTCTATAGGTCCTCATTTGACTCATGTTTCATTAAGTTTCGTCAAATTTCGTAGCGGTTCGTATCTTATGATTTATGAGCCTTTTCCTCGATGTCCAACACCTCAAACATAAAGCTAGAGTTCCTGCAATACTTTCATATAACGTTATCTATTTGCCAAGATTTTCCGGGACACAGCTATGCCCAGAACGATTTGTGTTGCACGCAGAATGCACTGACGTAATTCGGCAAGGCAAGCCTCACGTGCAAAAGCCTTATGCAAGGTTAGAGACGCAATCACACATTACATATGAACAAAATATGATAAGACATGTAATCTATAACAAAGGACAGATCACACACACACAAAAAAATAACAATTACAATCTTATCGGTAATATCTTCATCGATGCAACTCATTCCAGTGACCTTGATTAACATGATTTAGAATGAAAATACGATCGTGGCCATGCAATGTGCTCAAGCATGGGAAATTATAAAAATTACCCAAAAATAGTAACTACGAATATAATGTAGAATATGAAGGATAATTTCTTCGTGGTTATTGAACCTGTAGCTATCTGGCAACTCTATACTCCTATCAGTGATCCGGGTAGACTTGTATAGTGGACCTCAGCGTCGATCTAACGAACATTATGGGCAAACTAATGGGAATTCCTCCTGTTCTTTCATCGGACATCCTTCACCTGTTAGCCGTGACAGGCCCAGGCGACGGTATAGGTAAGTCTCACCAAGTTAGAGCGAGTATAAAGGCGATAAACACCTTCCACATGCATGCCACGCAAGGTCTGTTGACGTCCTGGAGTACACGCAGGGCCGCCAACCTTCCCGGCGCGGCGGACGGCGCCCAGGATTACCAACCCAAACCATTCCGCTCCAGTAGAAACCCATACGATCTCTGTATCCGGTTGTGGTCAGCAATGATTTTCACCATGTTTTGGGCCATAATCACCTTGGTGATGGAGCATATTTGGTGCGAGTACAGCCAACGGTCCTACGCACCATATTACTGGTTTATGTAGGGCAGGGAGGCAACAATGACAATAACAGAACCACTAGCAACTGTTAGTGTGTGGGGGTGGAGGAGGGAAATTGGCAACTTGCTTCCCCGGGGAAAAGCGTTCACTTTCGCCTTCAACGATATCCAACACGTGTCTGATTCGAGCCAACACTTTCCCACACAGAGATATTTACATACACGATACTATGCAACAAGTCTCTCATCATAGCGTTCGTATGAGAGAGATATTGATAAAAACTCGCGCCCCAAAACCACCCTGTAAACATTAATACTAAACTTTGAGGCACACACACACACGCAGGGCCTCCCGACCCATCCTTTTAAAAAGTGAGAGTGATTTCCCCAGCACACAGAGGAATATGGTCGCCTCGTGCCCTTCCTTTCCAGCTGTGGCGACGAGATGGTACAACACTGAGGTTGTGCAGACGACTTTTAAGGAAGGATTGACTAGGAGGATTACGAGAGGGAAGATGTCTTAAAGCAACTGCTTGCTTGCTTGCTTGCTTACCCAAGCTCAAAGAAACTTTTTAAGGCGACAGATACTGTTAACTATCAATAGTGTGAAGTCGATCTCTTCGCTCTAAAGGTAAAAACAGGAGCCCCAAACTTTAGACTATTTCAAGCCATTGTTCAAGGATACAGAGTCCATGAATTATATATATATATATATATATATATATATATATATATATATATATATATATATATATATATATACACACACACACACACGCACACAAGACCAGACTTGACCACAGCTGAGGAAACAAGGAACAGTTGATCTGAGAAACATGGAAAGGTCGACCAGGATGGGAAAGTGACCCGTCCCTCTTGAATGAGAAGGAAGGTAGTTTTAAAAAAAAGTTGGTTTTGCCTTATCATAAAAATTCTTCACCTATTACAATATTCTGAAATAACTCTAACGTTGTTTTCAAACAGGAAAACACCATACGGAATTTCTTAATCAAGAACAGCCCATCATCTAATGAAATTCAGGTGTGTCTACTGTGTTCCATGTAAAGTCTGTAATAAGAAGTATATTAGCCAAACGGGTAAATATTTAAAGCAGAAGATTCAGCAGCATAAATATTCTGTAAGAACAACCTCGGAATCAAATGCAATATTCGAACATAAAGATGATTCACATCCAATGAACTGAGTCAATTATTTTTTTAACCTTATGTGTCACTTAGAGAAAGGCTTATTGTTGAATCCTCTATGAAAGTTAACAGCACCATAAATATAAATGAAGGATTGTGTATAAATTAGTTAATATCTTAATGTAATCTCGGTTGACAATGTGGCAGAATTAAGAAAGCTTTAGCTGACCTGACGTCCTTTGCCAGGTAGAGAGGGACGGGTCACTTTCCCATCCTGGTCGACCTTTCCATGTTTCTCAGATCAACTGTTCCTTGTTTCCTCAGCTGTGGTCAAATCTGGTGGCTTCGTATTTACTGTCTTGTTCTTACGGACTCTGTATCCTTGAAAATGGCTTGAAATACAGTCGAAATCTTGGGAGCTTCTGTGTTTATGTTTCCAGCCAGTTTACTTACATGAGTGCTTCACGTGTGTATGTGATTTACTACAACATACATTACTGGAAACATTTTATGCACTTGTGAATACCCTCCTTACCCCCAACCCAACAGGGAGCTGTATTTCGTATCGAGTGAATGAGGTCCTCTTTATGCCATACTTGGTGTGGTCTTGGGGAGAGGTGTTGGGTTGGTTCGTTGGTCGACCAAGCTGTTGGAAGCCGCAAGCAGCCCGCAGGCCCACATGGATTGAGGAGGAGGTAATGCGTTTCTCTGAAAGACGGCGCCATCACACTCAAGGGACGTGCCGTTGTGCACAGAGGTCGTGCCGTCATGTTCAGGGGTCGAACCGTCGTGTTCTGGGGTCGAGCTGTCGTGTTCAGGGGTCGAGCCGTCGTGTTCTAGGGTCGTACGTACCATCGTGGATACGTCATAATGTAAACAAAGATGGAAGATGAATACGATAGACTTTGTGCTCCAAAACCTAACAGGTGCCATCAACAAAGGCGTCGCTCCACATTGCCTCTACAGTAGCCATTTCTATGTGACGATCAACAAAGGGTTAATGATCCAAACCTTTCGAGTAAGAAAAAAGAATAAAATTTTTCTTTCATACAACATAGAAGTTCTGTTTCCACATGTACTTCTTATTATAATCCCATTTCTTCATATAACACAGAAGGTCTGTTTCAACATATACAGTGTCCGCAAAAACACACACAAAAAAATCCTCTCCCTGCATATTTCTGAAGGCGATACACCTTTGAGGTATATTGCGGGCACAAGCATATGACACTCTAAGGGTAGAATCATTGTGCATATGGTCGCTGCGACGAGTGTTTCTAACGGTGTGAGCACCAGCAACCCGCCTCAGTGTGCCTCACGCTATCTTGAGGGAAGGATGGTCTTTCTCAACTCTTCCTAGCTGCCACTTCATTCTAGGAACTTCGCTTCTGGGCGCTGTATTCCATGCACCTGTGCTTAAAGATGGCTGGCTCTTACATGTAGATCTAACGAGGGGAACACCCGAATTTTGCCATGGGAGCAAGAAAATATGGGTAAACGTGATATTTCTAAACGCACTGGGCACACTCTAAGTGCACACGATCAGACGGCTGCTTACTGTAACACCTCATCGGTGTCTCGCCTCATTCGGGAGATCAAGACCCTTTGGACCCAAAACATTGATCCACAATACTTCAGAAACCTTGCCAGTTCCGCTCCCAGACGTCTGCAGATGGGAATCAAGGCCAAGAGACGACAAAGTAATAACATATGTGTGAAATCGTCTTTGAAAAATGTCTTGAGGGAGAAGGGTACAAGTTTTTCCTTTTTTTTTTTCAGACACTGTATTCCTAATTGCATGGCTTCGTCATTTCAAGGACATTATATAACAAGAGGTCAAGCAAGGTGGTAACAGGTTTAAGGGAGGCCTTCAGCACAACCTGGGTCGCGCGCCATTCTCTCTCTCTCTCTCTCTCTCTCTCTCTCTCTCTCTCTCTCTCTCTCTCTCTCTCTCTCTCTCTCAGGCCTGCTAAATATAGGCCTCGCACAAAGCGACTGCCTAGCAACGCTATTGGTGTGGCACCTGTCTGCTCCTGGTGTGAGTGTGTGTGTGTGTGATTACTAACCTGTTCAGTACGAGGAGGGAGTTACACACGCGCTAGGCAAAAAGTATGATACATGTTAATAATATATATTGTCGTCTGTGATAAAAAGAAGCTTACGGTGTTATCATCTATTATTAGTTCTGTTATCTGTGGTCTTGGGGGAAAGGGAAGTATAGCTATTACAACTATACAAGCCAACAAGATGGAGCTAACGCAGTGAGAGAATCTCTCGATCCCTAGCTAACGCATCTTCACTACACCCTTGACAATTGGATCTTCACGAAACCACTGACCGACGCATCTCCACTACACCCTCGACCAACGCTTCTCCACAAAGACCGTTGACCGACGCATCTTCACTACACCTTCGACCAACGCATATTCCCTACACCGTTGACCAACGCATCCTGACTACACCTTGGACCGACGCATCTTCACTACACCTTCGACCAACGCATCTTCACTACACACCAGACATCACAAAGAAACTGATAAAAACACAGAACGTTTCACTTTGCTGCGATGAGGAGAGTAGACGTGAATATACGAACGGACATTTGTGAGTTAATAATGTATGCTAAATTTCTTGCCAATCTGAGTTGTTTGGGAGACTCAAAAAAAAGCTCACTCTTGAAAATGAGACAATACATTGGCATTCTTACATTGTACGACTATTTCTAAGGATGAAATTAATTTACAATTTAAAATACATCGTAAACCCACAAATGTCTGTTCATATATTCACCAATACTCCACTCATCACAATGAAATTAAAACGTTCTGTGCTTTCCTCAATGTTTCTTAAAGTATTTCGCATATGTCCTGAATTCGTAGTTGACGAACTCAGCAATATCTATGAAACTGTTTATAACTTACGGTATTTTAAACATTTCCTTGATTCGGTTTGTGATCTCGCGATTTTTTTTGACAATGTTCAACCTAAAGAACAATGTGAACAAACACTTGTTAATATTACCCTAGTGTGAGAGCTTGCTTAATAACTTCCTTTGTTAAAACTTCTATTATTAATGTAATAGCAATAGTAATGATGTTAATAAAACTTGTTCCTATTACCCTATTGTGAGAACTTACTTAATTTTCCTTTCTTACAACCTTTTAATATTATTGTAGTCTTCAGCAATGATAATATGATTTAGGGAAAGTCTTACCAGAAATTCTGTAACTTCTCAGAAGGGTTGTTGTGTGAGCAATATCTCATGAAAAGAGTGCGATCAGTTATATATTGGTTAAACTATTTAGGTTCTTAATATCACGTTTAAACAACATACTATTTAAGTTCTTAATATCACGTTTAAACAACATACTATTCAAGTTCTCAATATCACGTTTAAACAACATACTATTTAAGTTCTCAATATCACGTTTAAACAACATACTATTTAAGTTCTCAATATCACGTTTAAACAACATAGTATTTAAGTTCTTAATATCACGTTTAAACAACATACTATTAAAGTTCTTAATATCACATTTAAACAACATAAAAATAGTATTAGGTTTGGTCGAGAATCTAATGGAATATATTTGTCCATCCCAAAGACTTTGGTCATCATATTGACTGGAGGAGAGTTAAGGTTATTGCATACAGTAACTCAAGACATGGATAAAAATTTTTGTTGAACTGTCTCTTATTAAACACAGTTGAGATATTAAATCAAAATGTTGGTTTATATAATTCAGAAAACTATATAAGTGAAATAAATGTAAATATGCTTCCCAGAATATAGGTTAACCTGAGGTTGTAACTTGAGCGAGGTGAGGTGGTCGAGGGTGACCTGTGCCTTAATCCCTTCACCTGTTTCTTAACTCATCTGCCGGCCCCGCCCAGTGACGACTGGTGCATTATATTCTGGTTCTACCTGTCTGTACTCAGTCCTGACGATGTAAATATACGAAAGCGCTTGATACTTCGTATTTTTCCGCATGTTAACCAAATAGCGTCCTAGCTACGTCTCTTCGTTGTATATCAACTGACTGTTATATTTCTCTCTTGTGTTTCCCCTGATGATGTGATTATTACACGAAAGTGCACTTGGGAACTTATCGTGTGGAAGATAAGTGGAAGATATAGATCACTGCGGTCAAAAGTTAAAAGGTATATATATATATATATTATTCAAGAGAGAGTATACCTGAAAATTGTCCATGTGACTTAATGAGGCGCAATCGGCATATCGTTCCATATGTTCACAATCCTGTTGAGCAAGAAGTACTTGGCCTCACTTGTAGGTAAAACGTTTGCATACGAGTTTATACTTATAATTATGTGTGAAATTAGATGATTGAAGTCTGAAGTTATTTTCGTTGAATAATGATTACCAAATCCTCTGATGATTTTCAATACTTGCATAATAATGATGATGATGCTATTGATAAAATAATGATAATGATAATAATGGTCACAAACTTATCTATTCTCTGTACCTCTTATCTATTGTTACTTACGGGCTTAGGCCAGACTGGCCCTGGAGTTCCCGTGCGACCACAGTGAGAGTGTGTGTGTGTGTGTGTGTGTGTGTGTGTGTGAGAGAGAGAGAGAGAGAGAGAGAGAGAGAGAGAGAGAGAGAGAGAGAGAGAGAGAGAGAGAGACTTAACAAGTTTCATATCTAACACACATTATCTTCAACGTCTCCTGTATGTGTGTATACAGGCGTCTAAGCTGTGGTTGTTTCATTAAGCAAAAGGGGCCTTCCATCTTCCTCGCCCCATCTCCCCCCCCCCCCCCTATCCCACATCCTTAATAAGCAAAATATCTAAAAAAAAAAATTGTGCGTTATATCAATGCTGTTTCTGATGGTAGATGGCAAGGGGTTGGAGAATCTTGGGCCCCGGGATGTTTAAGGTGTTCTTTCTTTTTGTGCATTTCACGCCTTTGGATTACAGAGGCAATATTTCACCAAGTCTTCCAATGGCCCTTGTCGTCCCAGTTGGATGTTATTTCCGAATGTACGTTGTGGGTACCATACCTTCAAGGATTTTCCAGGTATGGGTGATGACATACCTTTCCTGTCTGCGCTCCAAGAAAGTGTAGCCTCAGAGATTTCGGCCGTCCCCAGTAATTTAGTCTATTTACCACATTCATATGGGCTGTGAAAGATCTCTGAACACTTCCCCAATTTCGAAATCTCACCCGAATTGTTGGGTGATGTTAGAACGCAACAGTATCCAATTCCTGAAAGAATTAGAGCTTTGAGTACTTATGATCATTGGTGTTTCTTCCCTTGTCTTGAAGGTCCGCAGGATCCAGCTTGCCATCGTTTTGCAAGAGGCAACTGTTGTTTTGTTGTGTTCGCTGAAGGTTAGGTCGTTACACATTATCACTCCCAGATGTTTCACGTTATTCAAACTGGTTTATGATAGCGACCGTATCAGTCCGGTATTCTGTGTTGGTTTCTGATTTCTTAATTCTTTCCTTACCAGAGGAGTTGAGAAATGTATCTCCAGTGAAAAGCATGTTGCTCTCAGGTGCCCAGTTAAAAACCTCGTTTATATCTGTAACCTTTTCACATCTTCTACTGGTGTGACTTTCCTTCTTATGCTCGTATCATCTAGAATGATATGGAACTGGCTCGTGTTTGCATCAGTGTCAGATACAAGAACGAGGAACAGAAAGGGTGCAAGTACAGTTCCTTAAGGAAGTGAGCTTTTCGCCACTGAGACACTGGAGATGGAATAGTTTATATGTTGTGATCTGTTGGGTTAAATAAGTTGTACGTCCATTTTTTCCTGGTGAATCCAACCGTTCGCCCATTTTTTCCTGGTGAATCCAACCGTTCGCCCATTTTTTCCTGGTGAATCCAACCGATCGCACTGTATGTGCAATGGCACCGAGGTCACCATCTGTCAAATGCTTTATCGCAAAGTCTGTGTACATCACGTTGGGATTTTCTATGTTCTCCACAGCTCCAACACTCCTATCAGAGAGGCAAGGTCTTCCCGCCATGACAACCAGTTGTCCTGTGTTATGTAGATTATGCACTCTCATGAATTCAGTCAGCTGGCCTCTTAGAAGATTTTAATGGTGTGCGATGTTGATGCCACTGGTCATATATTTTTATTCCTTAACTGCTTGCTTCCAGTTTTGTGGAGTAGGGCGATGGCCAGTCAGTTTCAGATTCTCGGGAATGACACCAGAGAGAATTCTAGACCTCTTTCTCCCGAGGGTATTCAGATGACGTGCAAGAGGCGCGTCTTGCACACGTCTGTATAAAGGCTGAGGTCCCAAGTGTGAGGGGTTGAGTAGCACACTGGCTTGCCCTCAATAGCCCTCTCGAAATCATGGGTTGAGGTGGTGGTGATGGGCGTTTTTTCGAGTTGTCAATGCGTTGTAGGGCATTTTTTTGAGTTGTAAATAAGTTGTAGGGCATTTTTTTGAGTTGTAAATAAGTTGTCGGACATTTTTTGAGTTGTAAATACGATATCGGGACATTTTTGGCATTTTTGAGTTGTAAATACGTTGTAGGGCATTTTCATCCCCCGGAATTGGTGGTAAATACGCTGTCGGGCAGTACGGTACATGAATGAACCATTTTCATGAGTATTAGATTCCAATTACTGTTACTCATGTCTTGGGAAAAAAAAAAAAAAAAGGTTGACATCTTCATATAATGGTCGGGCTATGACGAGACTACAGTCCAATTGTCGGCCACTGATATCTCTTACGTCTTCAAGGACAACAGTTGAGTTTCGACCCTAAATAAATATTATTTGATGGCATACATATTTCACATAATAACAAGATATTAAATAGTACGTATTTGTGATATATATATTACACACATAATATATATATTCCTAAGAGTCCACGGGGAAAATGAAACACGAAAAGTTCCCAAGTGCACTTTCGTGTAATAATCACATCATCAGGGGAGACACAAGAGAGAAATATAAGTCAGTTGATATACATCGAAGAGACGAAGCTAGGACGCCATTTGGTGTATATATATATATATATATATATATATATATATATATATATATATATATATATATATATATACATACAAGAAGGGTCCTTTTTCTTTTCTAATAGTGAGGACATATTGTATGTTACATGATCGAATGAAAGTTTCAGTTTAAGGACACAAGGATTTCGGCACGGTATTAACCACCAGCAGGAAACGGGGCGAGAGTATTCGGATGATGGGAAGTAGTCGAAGTCGTTTTAGAATATTCGAGGTCGTTTTAGAATAGCCGAAGTCGTTTTAGAATATTCGAAGCGGAGCTGAGGAAGTCGTTTTAGAATATTCGAAGTCTTGTTTAGAATATTCGAGGTCGTATTAGAATATTTGAAGTGGAGCTGAGGAAGTCGTTTTAGAATATTCGAGGTCGTTTTAGAATATTCGAAGCCGAGCTGAGGACAGCGGGACCGGGAGTCGAAGTGGTGGGTGCTGGCGAAGGTCTTGCATATGGAGTGAGTCATGAACCATCTAGTCATCACTAGATATGGTGATCAAGTAACTGTGACCATGAACGGTGATATGGTGATCAAGTAACTGTGACCATGAGCGGTGATATGGTGATCAAGTAACTGTGACCATGAGCGGTGATATGGTGATCAAGTAACTGTGACCATGAGTGATGATATGGTGATCAATACGAGCCGTGAAGATGAGCCTGGATGACAGTGTGGGGTGATGATGATGATGATGATGAGCACCTTGCGCGATGAGTGATGGTGAAAGTGAGAGCGATGATGGTGACGTCTGTGTGTGTATAGCTATAAAGAACGATGAGTGATCACGAACGATATAGTGTTCACTTATCATTCAAAGTGATGGTGAGACAACAAGAGGCAATATATATATATATAATCAATAAATACCACTCGGCGAAGAAGTGTATCATCGCAGCCAAAACAAACACAAACAACAAATAAAATAAGTTTAAAAACGAGAGCAAAATCAGGCATTGAACTTGACCTTTTACGAAGAATTTCTCTCCCCGCCGCGTTACACTGTGACTGAGGAAGTGGAAAGGTGCGTCGGAACACGACACACACACGGCAGCCTCCTCCGCCTCCTCCTCAATACGATTCGCTGGGCTTGTCGCCGGCCACAGAGCCACTCCCATGTACACAGCACTACACGGCGAACAAGGACGACACAGTCACCTAGGCGCACCCCAGAGCGGGGCGAACGAACCTCCTCATTGCGATATAAGTCTATATATATATATATATATATATATATATATATATATATATATATATATATATATATATATATATATATATATATATTATCCATGGATGTGATTATTGGCTAGGGAGTTGCTGAAGGAGGCAAACACAAGGTGGGGGTATGCACGTAGGCCCTGGGGGTGGGTAAGTAGGTAGTGGAGGTGGGCTAATAGATAGTGGGGGTGGGTGAGTAGGTAGTGGAGGTGGGTAAGTAGGTAGTGGGGGTGGGTAAGTATCTAGGAAGATCAAAACTAACGAGTCGCACAGGTCAGGTCAGGTCAAGGTCAGTAGGACCCGGCTCGGTACCTGGCAGGTCAGGTCAAGGTCAGTAGGACCTGGCTCGGTACCTGGCAGGTCGTGACAGGTCTGGGGTGTGTGATTGGAGCCCCAAGCTACGAGCTGCGCCTGGGAGCCGCACAGCTGCGGTGAGACAGCTAAACCTACGAGTTATAGCTGTGGCGGCCTGAGGATGAACGAAAGCTAAATGGGTGCTAAAGCTATAAGTGACAGCTATAGCAGTCTGGGGATGGATGAAAGCTCAATGGCGCTAAAGCTATAAGTTACAGCTATAGCGGTCTGGAGAAAGCTATGAGATACAGCTATTGCCTTACAGACAGTGAATGCACGCGTAGCACTTAACACAGCGTTACAGGCGGGGGTGTCTGCCTGTAACATGGGTGTAGGTTAAAGCCACAACACCCGAAATACAACGAATACACTTAGATAATACAACGAATACACAAGATAATACAACGAATACATAAGGTAAATACAACGAATACACTAGCTAACACACATATACACGTACGCAGAGCGTACGCGTGTATGGGAGACATGCGTATGTGTATATTTCCTTTGGACACTGTCGACACATGTTACAGGTGTTGTGTGTGGGGGGGGGCGCCCGCCAGATGGGGGCCCCGAAGGAAGGGGTGGGTGGGTGGGTTGGCGGGTGGGTTAAAGGTGGTGGTGGGGGATATTGCAGGTGCACCACTGATGACAGGGTCTGACAACCATCAAATCACCACCTGACCTCCAACAACCCACCCACCCACCCCTCACCCCACCACCAACGTTACAGCTATTTCCGACGGCCACCGCCCCCCCCAAAACACACACACACACACACACACACACACACACACACACACACACGCGTACAATTCAATGGTCCTATTTTCGTAAACAGGATTCTGTTCTTGCAAAAGGAGGGGAACCGCCTGTCGGAAGCAGGACGGACGGCTACGCGCGCAGGGAGGAGGAGGAGGAGGAGGAGGAGGTGGTGGCGTTGGTAGGGTGGGGATGTGGAGGTGAGTGCGACAGCCACAGCAAAGGGCCTGGGACGGACGGTGGGGAGGGGCGACGTAAGGAAGGAAAGAAGTGGGGGTGAGGAGTGGGGAGGGGAAAGACTTAAAAGAGAAAACTACGAGGGGAAAAAGCAGATAAAAGAGAGAGAGAGAGAGAGAGAGAGAGAGAGAGAGAGAGAGAGAGAGAGAGAGAGAGAGAGAGAGGATACAACCAGGCCAAATTCACGAGGAAGTGGATCTGGTGAATGATATGTGATATACCACAATCAGTTAAACATCCACTCCAAAAACACATGACACATCACAACCACATCGTGCCCATCACAACCACATTGTGCCCATCACAACCACATCGTGCCCATCACAACCACACCGTGCCCATCACAACCACATCGTGCCCATCACAACCACATCGAGACCATCACAACCACATCGTGCCCATCACAACCACACCGTGCCCATCACAACCACATCGTGCCCATCACAACCACATCGAGACCATCACAACCACACCGTGCCCATCACAACCACATCGTGCCCATCACAACCACATCGAGACCATCACAACCACATCGTGCCCATCACAACCACACCGTGCCCATCACAACCACATCGTGCTCATCACAACCACACCGTGCCCATCACAACCACATTGTGCCCATCACAACCACACCGTGCCCATCACAACCACATCGTGCTCATCACAACCACACCGTGCCCATCACAACCACATCGTGCCCATCACAACCACATCGAGCCCATCACAACCACATCGTGCTCATCACAACCACACCGTGCCCATCACAACCACATCGTGCCCATCACAACCACACCGTGCCCATCACAACCACATCGTGCCCATCACAACCACATCGAGCCCATCACAACCACATCGTGCTCATCACAACCACACCGTGCCCATCACAACCACATCGTGCTCATCACAACCACACCGTGCCCATCACAACCACATCGTGCCCATCACAACCACATCGTGCCCATCACAACCACATCGAGGCCATCACAACCACATCGTGCCCATCACAACCACATCGTGCCCATCACAACCACATCGTGCCCATCCGAATTCGTTCGTATACAGACCACAACACAGAGTGTATGACCTGTGTATTATGTGTGTACATTTCAGCCTCTGGCTTTACGATTAATAATAATAATAATAATAATAATAATAATGATAATCGTTATCATTATCATTCTAACCACACACACACAAAAATCTATCACTAATGAGAGAAACATATTAATATATAACTGAACAACACCAAATTAACACACAACCAATCCGGCACCTCGAGCCAACTTCGCCCTATCTTGGCCAACCCCGATGGACTTTAGGTCGAAATCCCTTTATCTATTCTGCCTCCCAACACTCCCACGTGGCATCAGGAGCTGATAAGCCGTTTTAGCACGGGCCTTACATGCGTTATCAGAAGGGGGGGGGGGGGGGGGAGGGGTGTACTAAATCGCGTTTTTTTTTTTTTTAGGTATACCTAAAATATTGGCGATGGGATGGCGAGGGTTTTCGCCCAAATAAAATCGTGGAGCGTGGGTGAAATTCTGTCACTAAGTAGACCATAGGAAGCCAATTAAACTGGTCATTAAAAATCGACCAATTAACGTCACCCACACACACACACACAAAGACACACACATACACACAGACAGACAGACACAGACACAGACACACATAAATAGACACACAAGCACACACGCTTGTTAAATTGGTCACCATCCTCACATAAATAAATAAATGTCCATGTACAATGTATGCATACACTGCATGGGTAAATGCATATATATCTATATGAATACTCACCTTACTCATCACACTATACATGGGCAGGCACCACACACACCTTAGGACGTTATTTCTTTACAAATGGATCTTGACGAACCTGCTTCGTTAAGCGCAGAATCTGTGTTGTTTACGTTGAAAGCTGTTGTTAATGTATGGTATTTAGCCCCACCCCCCCCTCCTATAGTACCTAGTACGTCCCTTGTATGATGTATTTATTCCGTTACTGTATGAGTGTGTGTATGTACGTACGTTTGCAATGAGTATATATATATATATATATATATATATATATATATATATATATATATATATATATATATATATATATATATATATATATAATCCCTGGGGATAGGGGAGAAAGAATACTTCCCACGTATTCCCTGCGTGTCGTAGAAGGCGACTAAAAGAGGAGGGAGCGGGGGGCTGGGAATCCTCCCCTCTCGCTTTTTTCATTTTCCAAAGGAGGAACAGAGAAGGGGGCTCACAGGCTCAGTCCTCTGTTCTTAACGCTACCTCGCTAACGCGGGAAATGGCAAATAGTATAAAAAAAATTATATATATATATATATATATATATATATATATATATATATATATATATGATAGACGTGTACTAAGGTGTCATAACCACCCTTTCAAGGCGATGCTCCCATCTGCTTTCATAATACACAAAAAAAAGAGGGAAAAAATCCCCCTTCTCAAAAGAAAAAAAAAAAAAATAATAACTTTTTTACGATAAGAAGAAAAATAAAATCTTTCGTGGGAAGTGCACGCGCGTGTGTCACAATACAAGACCAGTACATGTACCCTTTTCAGGAGCCAGTGTCATGACCTCACGTTGGTAGACACGGCTGGAAACACGTCGCCTCCCAACTACTTACCCCACACCCCTCTCAATCACTCCACACTCCAACCATGATGGGTACATCTAGACCACCAACCCCCGTCCTCACCTCCTCTCTCTCTCTCTCTCTCTCTCTCTCTCTCTCTCTCTCTCTCTCTCTCTCTCAACAACGGAAATTGGGTAATCGTTCCTGTAATCCACATACACACACACACACACACACACATTAGCCGGGTGGTTACAACACCGAAAACTCCACTTTGCATCCACACACACACACACACATACACACACCTGTGCCCCAGGCTGAGGGGGGGAAGCCCCTCCCTCCCACCTGGCAGGCTGGTTGGGTCGACCAGCCGGAAATGTGTAGACCATGTCGGAAATGGGTGTTTATTATATACTCCTCAACCCTGTTATTATTATTATCATTATTATTATTATTATTATTATTATTATTATTATTATTATTATTATTCGGATCCTGAGAGGAGCATCGTCGTGTCTCTGTATTCTGAGAAGGTAAAGCAACTGGTCAGGTGACCACGACGAGAGAGAGAGAGAGAGAGAGAGAGAGAGAGAGAGAGAGAGAGAGAGAGAGAGAGAGAGAGAGAGAGACTTACTTTCGATGGTCGGAAAATGCTCTTCGGGGGAAAGGGGAAACCAAAAGGGGGACCCCCTCCCATTTTTTTTTTTTTCACAGGAGCCTCGTCGCAAATGGTGATGTTAAGTTAAGGGGGAGAAAAGGAATGGGGTTTACCAGCGGCGTGCCCCAGGGTTCACACCCTGGGACCTCTGCCTTCCCCTGGCCTTATATGCAAATGACTGACCACAAGGGTTTAGACTCACATCTGATGAACATGTTTGCGGATGATGCCACGATAGGCCAAATCAAGAGTCTGCATGACTTTACAATGGGACCTCAACACAACTCTATGAGATCGGGTCTGATGCAAGACAAGCCAACCAGAGTATAGAGATGAAGATGAATTCAGGATGGGACACTGCGACAGAAGACCTGGATATGGATGCCACAGACCAGGATATAAGCTGTAAGGCGAATCCATTCGTGAGAGAGGCACTTCAGCAGACACTGGAACTACCATTTCGCCAAAGCCCCCCCCATCTCTTGGTGAATAGTAAGGAGATAAACTATCTTCTGGTCAATATATGAATACCAGAGCCCCATATCTTGGTGAACATTGAACATTAAGGAGATAAACTATCTTCTGGTCAATATATGAATGCCAGAGCCCCATCTCTTGGTGAATAGTAAGGAGATAAACTATCCTCTGATCAATATATGAATGCCAGAGCCCCATCTCTTGGTGAATAGTAAGGAGATAAACTATCCTCTGATCAATATATGAATGCCAGAGCCCACCCATCTCTTGGTGAATAGTAAGGAGATAAACTATCTTCTGGTCAATATAAGATAGCAATCACGTTCGTGGATAAGGAACCATCCAGCAAGCTCTTCACATCCTACCATTAGCCAAGACTGGAACATCCCTCTCAACCAGTTCGGTCACCGTCGGGAATTGGGCAAACCCGCGATGGCGCTGGAATGAAAGACATCCCACACCACAAAAAAAAAAAATGTGAGACGTTGGACGTCACCAGATGTTAAGCCAGCATCGAAAAGAGAGAAGAGAAGAGAGAGAGAGAAGAGTCAAGGGTGAATTGATCACAGCCTCTTAAAAGTGAATATATACCAGATGAATGACGTCAACAGAGCAGGGTTCCTTGAAAGATGTGAGGACAGAGGCCATGATGCGACGTTGAGCAAGAAGCTTTTTTGGCAAGAAATCACGTCACAAATGTACTATTAAAACAGGAGCAGGGAATGGATTAGGGTGCATGATGATCCCGCGAAAGTGAACGACATTAAGTTTGTAAAGGTCAGCAAGAGATGATTGGTGTGGTGAGGGAGGGAGAGAGAGAGAGAGAGAGAGAGAGAGAGAGAGAGAGAGAGAGAGAGAGAGAGACCACACACACACACACACACACACCAGTGTAGAACTCCCTCCTCGTGAACTACCAATAAGAGAAAAATATGATCTAATTACACACACACACACACACACACACACACACACACACACACACACGGGGCTACACGAGTGTAAAACTCTTGTCTGTCTGTCTGTCTGTCTGTCTGTCTCTCTCTCTCTCTCTCTCTCTCTCTCCCTCCCCGGTCACATATAATACAATCACAAGTAATAATCACAGAAATATATATATATATATATATATATATATATATATATATATATATATATATATATATATATATATATATTACTCTCAGGCAACTAGCCAAGATCGTAAACATCTTGGTCTTAATCTTACAAATGATCCAATAACACCAATTAATCCTGACGATGATGTGAGAGGAAGATGATGAAAAAAAAAAAAACACTTGGCAAGCGAAAAAAAAAAAAAAATAGTAAAGTCACTAAGGTCGATTATCTCTACCCTCGCTAGAGGATCTTCCGACCTTCGGTGAAGCGATCCTTCAGAAGTGCCCATGGAGGGGGGGGGGGGGGGGGAAGGGAGGAGAGCACAGACAGCTCTATCCAACAAGCACACTGGTACTCTTTTAGTCTCTCTCTCTCTCTCTCTCTCTCTCTCTCTCTCTCTCTCTCTCTCTCTCTCTCTCTCTAAGTTTGTTTACATGACTCATGACACACTCGTCGCGTCATCACAACAGCCATTGATAACGTAAGAAGAGGGGGGGTGGGGGGGGAGAAGGAGGGGGGGATGGATGGATAAACAGGATCATTTATCACTTGCCATCTTTATTGTTTACCGCCGGGATTTAAAGGAGAGAGAGAGAGAGAGAGAGAGAGAGAGAGAGAGAGAGAGAGAGAGAGAGAGAGAGAGAGAGAGAGTAGGTAGTCTTATTCCATGGCTGGGTCAGTGAGTGGTGCGCTACAGGACGAAAGAGAGAAAGAGACAGAGGTGAGAGAGAGAGAGAGAGAGAGAGAGAGAGAGAGAGAGAGAGAGAGAGAGAGAGAGAGAGAGAGAGAGAGGTTAAGGGGGTTCTTGTGAGCCCAGCAGCAGCGGACGGCAGCGCACCGTGCGCATGACTGACTGGTGGAGCCTGGGTCCTGGTGGTGAGGGAGGTGCCTACAAGACAGGTGAAAACACTCTTCCTTTCCGACAGGATGGGACAGATTTCCTGTCTGTAGGATGGAAGGGATGCGCACCTTGACAGGGAAGGAATGCGCACCTTGACAGGGAAGGGGTGCGCACCTTGACAGGGAAGGGATGCGCACCTTGACAGGGAAGGGATGCGTACCTTGACAGGGAAGGGATGCGCACCTTGACAGGGAAGGGATGCGTACCTTGACAGGGAACGGGTGCGCACCTTGACAGGGAAGGGATGCGCACCTTGACAGGGAAGGGATGCGTACCTTGACAGGGAAGGGATGCGCACCTTGACAGGGAAGGGATGCGCACCTTGACAGGGAAGGGGTGCGCACCTTGACACGGAAGGGATGCGCACCTTGACAGGGAAGGGATGCGTACCTTGATAGGAAAGGGATGCGCACCTTGACAGGGAAGGGATGCGCACCTTGACAGGGAAGGGATGCGCACCTTGACAGGGAAGGGATGCGCACCTTGACAGGGAAGGATGCGTACCTTGACAGGGCAGAGATGCATACCTTGACAGGGAAACTTAAAATGTATATATATATACATCGAGAGATCGGCCTGAGAAGATGAAGTCAGCGTATCTCTCTGCACCGAGAGACATCGAGATAAAAGTAAGGGAAGTCTCGGGAGAACAAAGGCGAGACACACAAACAGATTAGGGAGATGGACAAGGCCGGCCTCGTATCTAATCTATCGGGATGCTGACGACGGTGGTGGAGAGAGAGAGAGAGAGAGAGAGAGAGAGAGAGAGAGAGAGAGAGAGAGAGAGAGAGAGAGAGAGAGAGAGAGAGAATGCAGACATAAATGGATAGATAGATAGATGGATAAATAGATAGATAGATAGATTGAGTTAGATAGATATAGACAGATAGATAGATAGATTGAGAGAGAGAGAGAGAGAGAGAGAGAGAGAGAGAGAGAGAGAGAGAGAGAGAGAGAGAGAGAGAGAGAGAGAGAGAGAATGCAGACATAAATGGATAGGTAGATAAATACAGCTAGATAAATAGATAGACAGACAGATGGATAGATAGATAGATAGATAGATAGAGATAGAGAGAGAGAGAGAGAGAGAGAGAGAGAGAGAGAGAGAGAGAGAATGCAGACATAAATGGATAGGTAGATAAATACAGCTAGATAAAAAGATAGACAGACAGATAGATAGATAGATAGATAGATAGATAGAGAGAGAGAGAGAGAGAGAGAGAGAGAGAGAGAGAGAGAGAGAGAGAGAGAGAGCCACTCTGTCTCTCCTGTATCGGTCACACCGCCTTACACCAACGCAGGAGGTAAACCTCGAGTCTCAACAACAACAACAACAAAAACAACAACAAAAATAGAGTTCAGCTTTTTTTTTGTTTGTTTTTTCTACAGCTTTACGCATCGCCCCCCCCCCCTTACTCCACTGAAGAGGCGTATATACGCCGCTTGTGTGACAGGAGATCCTAGGGTCACTCCCCCAGCGTCTGTCTCTCTGTCTGTGAACACATATCTTGTCGGAAAGATAACGGTGAGAACCTTTGATGATAACACCTTCATAATTACGCCATAGATAACCCCCTCCCCCGTCGAGGTGACTATCTGATTACATCTGGGGGGGCGGGGGGCATGTGGTTGCATAAATTTGCATATTAATTAGGATTCGAATTTTTCAGGAGTACAGAATGCTGAGGTAACAAATACATTCTTTCGTTGATCTTTAACAAGTAATACCAGTGTTTTCTTGTTCATTGTTCAAATCATTTAAGACGACCTTACTAAACAACTTCCAGTATTATGACCTTACTAAACAACTTCCAGTGTTATGACCTTACTAAACAACTTCCAGTATCATGACCTTACTAAACAACTTCCAGTATCATGACCTTACTAAACAACTTCCAGTATTATGATCTTACTAAACAACTTCCAGTATTATGACCTTACTAAACAACTTCCAGTATTATGACCTTACTAAACAACTTCCAGTATTATGACCTTACTAAACAACTTCCAGTATTATGACCTTACTAAACAACTTCCAGTATTATGACCTTACTAAACAACTTCCAGTATTATGACCTTACTAAACAACTTCCAGTATTATGACCTTACTAAACAACTTCCAGTATTATGACCTTACTAAACAACTTCCAGTATTATGACCTTACTAAACAACTTCCAGTATTATGACCTTACTAAACAACTTCCAGTATTATGACCTTACTAAACAACTTCCAGTATTATAACCTTACTAAACAACTTCCAGTATTATGACCTTACTAAACAACTTCCAGTATTATGACCTTACTAAACAACTTCCAGTATTATGACCTTACTAAACAACTTCCAGTATTATAACCTTACTAAACAACTTCCAGTATTATGACCTTACTAAACAACTTCCAGTATTATGACCTTACTAAACAACTTCCAGTATTATGACCTTACTAAACAACTTCCAGTGTTATGACCTTACTAAACAACTTCCAGTATTATGACCTTACTAAACAACTTCCAGTATTATGACCTTACTAAACAACTTCCAGTATTATGACCTTACTAAACAACTTCCAGTATTATAACCTTACTAAACAACTTCCATTATTATGACCTTACTAAACAACTTCCAGTATTATGACCTTACTAAACAACTTCCAGTATTATGACCTTACTAAACAACTTCCAGTATTATGACCTTACTAAACAACTTCCAGTATTATGACCTTACTAAACAACTTCCAGTATTATGACCTTACTAAACAACTTCCAGTATTATGACCTTACTAAACAACTTCCAGTATTATAACCTTACTAAACAACTTCCAGTATTATGACCTTACTAAACAACTTCCAGTACTATGACCTTACTAAACAACTTCCAGTATTATAACCTTACTAAACAACTTCCAGTATTATGACCTTACTAAACAACTTCCAGTATTATGACCTTACTAAACAACTTCCAGTATTATAACCTTACTAAACAACTTCCAGTATTATAACCTTACTAAACAACTTCCAGTATTATGACCTTACTAAACAACTTCCAGTATTATAACCACTTCCAGCATCATGACCTTACTGACGCAAGTCGATTACGCACAATATACAAAAGCGTAACTTGGGATCCCAGACTGACTGACTCCACGTGATACACTAAGTTCATTTTCATATACTTAAAACAGATTTGACCAGCCTTATGGACCGTTCCCTCCCTCACTCCTACATCCTTACCATCCGGTCTCTCCCTCAGTCCTGCAATACTACCCCGCGTTTTCTCCCTCAGTCCTGCAATACTACCCCCCGTTTTCTCCCTCAGTCCTGCAATACTACCCCGCGTTTTCTCACTCATTTCTATTGCCTTGCCCTCCGTTCTCTCCCTCATTTACATCGCCTTTCCCTCCGTTTTCTCCCTCAGTCCTGCAACACTTCCGCACGTTTTCTCCCTCACTTCTGCAGCCTTGACCTCTGCTCTCTCCCTCAGTACGTTTTCTCCCTCAGCTACCCAACCTTATCCTCTGTTCTCTCCCTTAATTCTACAATCACCCCCCCCCCCCCCCGTTCTCTCCCTCAGTCCTGCAATACTGCCTTCCGTTTTCTCCCTCATTTCTACCGCCTTACCTTCCGTTTTCTCCCTCCCTATTCAGCAGCCACACCATCCGGTCTCTCCCTCGGTCGTACACCCTTCCCTTCTCCCTCCCTCCCTCCCTGACGCCAGGTCCTCCCTGGAACCGTGTCATCCGGGGCCCACCACACCGCGCCCGCGCGTGAGCACTACAGGGGCTTCCTTCCCTGCAACTGGCTGACACTGAGGAGCGCACACACACACACACACACACATACATACACACACACACACACACACACACACACCACAGACACACCGCGCGTCAAGAGACGGGGCAACACAAGTGTAAACCTCTCCCCGTAATACACAAATAGTATCAACACACACACACACATACACACACACACACACACACACACACACACACACACACACACATAACACACACACACATAAACACACACACACACACACATAAACACACACACACATAAACACACACACACACACACACACACACATAAACACACACACACATACACACATATACATAAACACACACACACACACACATAAACACACACATATACATAAACACACACACACACACACACACACACACACACACACACACACACACACACACACACAACACACACACACATACACACATAAACACACACACATAAACACACACATATACATAAACACACACACACACACACACACACACACACACACACACACACACACACACAACACACACACACATACACACATAAACACACACACATACACATATACATAAACACACACACACACACATAAACACACACACATATACATAAACACACACACACACACATATACACAAACATACAATATGTATGAAAACAAATTTCATTAGATGGGTCACCACGAGAGTCGAACTTCCTCCCTGTACCGTACAACTACGTGTGGCCAATACACGTGTAATTACAAACAGGTGCGGCAATTACAAGTGTAATCACACGTAGGTAATTATACACTGTGGGTCTGTCTCATTCATCCCACGTCTGGCTGGGGTTGTGGACGACCCAGCACCAGTGAGGGACTAGTTAAAGCAACGGTACGACCCTTGAGCACGACGGTACCACCCTTGAGTACGACGGTACGACCCGTGAGCACGACGGTGCGACCCTTGAGCACGACGGTACCACCCTTGAGCACGACGGTACGACCCGTGAGCACGACGGTACGACCCGTGAGCACGACGGTGCGACCCTTGAGCACGACAGTACGACCCTTGAGCACGACAGTACGACCCTTGAGCACGACGGTACGACCCGTGAGCACGATGGTACGACCCTTGAGCACGACGGTACGACCGTGAGTACGAACCCTTGAGAACAACGGTACGGTCCTTGAGCAAACGACGGTGCAACCTCCGACAAGTACGACGGTACAACCACCTGACCCACACGACGGTACAACCACCTGACCCACACGACGGTACAACCATCTGACCCCCACGACGGTACAACCACCTGACCCCCACGACGGTACACCCACCTGACCCCCACGACGGTACAACCACCTGACCCACACGACGGTACAACCATCTGACCCCCACGACGGTACAACCACCTGACCCACACGACAGTACAACCACCTGACCCACACGACGGTACACCCACCTGACCCCCACGACGGTACAACCACCTGACCCCCACGACGGTACAACCACCTGACCCCCACGACGGTACAACCACCTGACCCCCACGACGGTACAACCACCTGACCCCCACGACGGTACAACCACCTGAGCCCACACGACGGTACAACCACCTGACCCACACGACGGTACACCCACCTGACCCCCACGACGGTACAACCACCTGACCCACACGACGGTACAACCACCTGACCCACACGACGGTACAACCACCTGACCCCCACGACAGTACAACCACCTGACCCCCACGACGGTACAACCACCTGACCCCCACGACGGTACAACCACCTGACCCACACGACGGTACAACCACCTGACCCCCACGACGGTACAACCACCTGAGCCACACGACGGTACAACCACCTGACCCCCACGACGGTACAACCACCTGAGCCACACGACGGTACAACCACCTTGAACACAAAGGTGTTTACGTTCTTTCCTGCACGATCCAACACACACACCCCGCGCAACCCCAAGCTCTTCTCCCCCTCTCCTCCTCCCCCCACCTACGCGCCCCTCTCTCCCCTCACCGGTGTATGACGATGGGGGAGGGGAGGAGAGGGGAGAGGAGGGGGAGGCGCGTTTGCCTTTGACCTGACCCACCTACGCATCAGGTTTCCGACTCTTATGAGAGTTCACCTCCTCGACTTAAGCTGGGGGACCGTGAGTCACCAGTAAGCTTGTAGCGGCTGCGTACAACAACAACAACAACAACAATAACAACAACAACAAGAACAACAACAACACCACCACCACTGGCCTCCTCCTCTTCCTCCTCTTCCCCAGAGAGACAACGAACTTAAATCTCCCCAGAGACAAAGTGCTTAATCTCCCACAACGGCGAACTTCTCCCCCTCTCAACCCCTCCCTCCTCCCTTGTATGAGTAGGTTTTCTCTAAAGGCCTTGAAGGGGTGTGTGAGTGGGGGGAGTGGGGCGGGATGTGAGTGGGGAGGTGGGGAGGTTAGAGGGGGGCAACAGCAGCAGTAGTAGTAGTAGTAGTAGCATTAGTTCCACACCAGAGCGACAGATGGCGCAGAGAGTGTTGACAGCGTACTTCATAACACTTTACACACACACTTGGCGTCGTGTGTGATTGTCGTACGGTGTGTGTGTGTGTGTGTGTGTGTGTGTGTGTGTGTGTGTAGGGGCGCATGATCGGAATGGGCCATTTAAAAAAGTAAGGAAGGACGTGGAGGTTTAATGAAGGACTGATGAGCAAATCGCCTTCCCTTGACAAGAGTAGATACAAAGAGGTGACCTTAATTTTATACTAAGAAGTGAAAGTGACGATAAAAAAAAATATATATATATATATATATATATATATATATATTATACATGAGATGCAAAAACCCCATCGCTGACTTTGCGGTAAAAAATAACGAAAAAAATATATATATATATATAACGAATATGAGGAAGTAGGAAGAGAGATGGAAATGGGGAAGAAGTGGATTTCCTGAATGTATATTGTGAAGAGGGATTTGGTAGACCCACTTCACATAGAAAACGTGGAAGACTGCGCGCCGGACTTACAACTCTGAGGTGGGACGGGGTTTAAATGCCTGAGGTGGAAAGGGTTTTATCTGGAGGTGGAAGGGGTTTTATCTGGAGGTGGGAGGGGTTTTATCTGGTGGTGGGAGGGGTTTTATAAATATCTGAGGAGGGAGGGGTTTTATAAATGTCTAAGGTGGGAGGGGTTTAAATGTCTGGAGGTGGGAGGGGTTTAAATGTCTGGAGGTGGAAGGAGTTTAAATGTCTGGAGGTGGAAGGGGTTTAAATGTCTGGAGGTTGAAGGGGTTTAAATGTCTGGAACTGGGAGGGGTTTAAATGTCTCAGGTGGGAGGGGTTTAAATGTCTGGGAGTGGGAGGGGTTTAAATGTCTGGAAGTGGGAGGGGTTTAAATGTCTGAAAGTGGGAAGGGTTTAAATGTCTGAGGTGGGAGGGGGGTTTAAATGTCTGAGGTGGGAGGGGGGTTTAAATATCTGGAGGTGGGAAAGGTTTAAATGTCTGGAGATGGGAAGGGTTTAAATGTCTGAGGTGAGAGGGGAGTTTAAAAGTCTGTGGCGCGAGGGGGTTTAAATATCTGCGCGCGAACAGGTTTAAACGACTGCGCGCGTGGGATTTAAAAGCCAGTAGCGCCTTTTTTTTAAATGTCTGTAGCGGACGAGGGGTTTAAATGCCTCCTTGCGCGCCTGTTTAAATATCAGCGTTGTGCCGAGTCCAGCTCCCTCTGTTTATCTAGAGATAAAGTGTTCGTTTTAACCATGCCGTCTTCACTGATGTGTTCGCTTTATCGACACCCCAAGTTCCTTATACCGATACCAAGGTCGCCCTTTAACGATACCACAACCTCGTACCACAACCTGTATTCCCTCACCCTCTCAACCTCCACCACCACAACCTCACTCCTCCCACCACAACAACTGTCCTTCCATCACAACCTCCACACACACAGCCTCTCTCCTCCCTCCCCACACACACAACTCCCACTACGGAAACCCCACCCCCATCACTTATCATCACATCTACATCCCCTATACCACAACCTCCACTACAGCAACCACCCACCACCACTATCCTCTCCCACCACAACCCCCATCACAACCTCCACACACACAGCTTCTCTCCTCCCTCCCCACACACACACAACTCCCACTACGGAAACCCCACCCCCATCACTTATCATCACATCTACAACCCCTATACCACAACCTCCACTACAACAACCACCTACCACTATCCTCTACCACCACAACCACAACCCCCCTCACAACCACAACCGTAACAACAATGCCTCCTACGCCGGGCCCAGGCTGAAGACACTCAGCTAGGCAGTGTTTGGACAGGCCCGTCTCCTCCCACCTACTTATCTCTGACTAAGGAACTTCACAAACTGTGTGGGCGTCTGTGGGTGTAGGTGGGTGGGAAGTGTGGCAGTGGGTGGGTACGTGGGAATATTCATAGGTAGCATGATGGTATCAGTGGGCGGGTACTTGGGTGGAGGTTACTGGGAGATGTGACAGTGGGCGAGTTGGTCTGTACGTGGGAGTGTCAGTGGGCGCGCTGGTCTGTGCAGGGAGTTAGGGTGTCAATGGATGGACGTGTTGGCCTTTACTTGGGCGTGTTAGTAGGTGCCATGGCCTGTACGTGGGCGTGTCAATGCCCCCTGCTGGCCTGTACGTGGGCATGTTCAATGGGTATGCTGGCCTGTACGTGGGCATGTTCAATGGGTATGCTGGCCTGTACGTGGGCATGTTCAATGGGTACGCTGGCCTGTAACCCACACCCACTATTCCCACCACCCTCAACCTCTGGAAATATTAACTCCCAGCATTCTGGAAAGACTTTAAGAATAAAGTCTTCCTTGCCTCACGCCTCACACCCACTTCCCGCACAAGCCACTGCTCCTTCGCCAGTCAGAATGCCTCCAGGTGTGCTGACCATACAGCGTATACCTCAGTTGGGCATGGACTCTTACGTCCTCGTGTACAATTCTTCATCCATCCCCCGACCCTCACATGCCAGTCACTGCCATATTTTTTTTTCTTTCTTTCTATTATCAGGGAAGAAGACGGCAGCCCCTCATCATGGTCATGAATGTTGTGTGTGTATATATATAAATAGGTACACTGCATCAATGAGATGACCCTGATCAAGGCAATCAGTTGCATGTGACGTCTCAGCCAACGTAAGACCAGAAAAAACTATAACTAGGAAGTGTGTGTGTGTGTGTGTGTGTGTGGTGGAGATGAATATTCACATACGTGGACACATAGCTCTATCCCACCCACGGTAAAACCTCCACTATATGTGCACCATATATATATATATATATATATATATATATATATATATATATATATATATATATATATATATATATATGGTACCCATTCAATCGACCAACACCTAGGGAAGGGCTGGGGGTTGACTGTGGACCGCCTGCCGCAACCAGGAATTATGCCGGTGCGTGCGCGCGCGCCCCTCTCTCTCCCTGACCCTGGGCGAGCCAGCCGTGAATGCGTCCCTTGTTCGGAAGCCAAAGCATCGACGGCAGAATGTATCGGCCCATGACTTCTCTCCCCATCTGATTCTTACTCGGCTCCAGAATAACTGAAAAGCTCTTCCTCGTCAGGTGGAGCACACCTTGGTGAGGTGAGGAGGAGGAGGAGGAGGAGGCAGCTCGATGAGAAGCAACTCTGTCGAGGGTTAAGTCTTCCTTGTCTCTGTCGTCGAGACAAGAATAGAATAATCAACTCCTCTTCATCTCTCAGCCGACACCACACGAATGCGGCATACATACATACATACATATATATATATATATATATATATATATATATATATATATATATATATATATATATATATATAAATTGAACACGATAAGTTCCCTAGTGCACTTTCGTGTAATAATCACATCATCAGGGGAGATACAAGAGAGAAGTATAAGTCACCTGATATACAACGAACAGACGTAGCTACGATGCCATTTGGTAAACATGCGATTGTCCAAGACAGACAACGAGAGTATCGTAAACTTATTATGCGGACAAGAAGGGGAATTGTTTACAAACTTTATCAACAATAAAGTTATCCAATTGGTATAAAGATTATAATCTTTTGTGTACCTAATAACAGAAGATTCAATATGTCTCGTAGTACTGGAGTTAGAGTTAATATCTGAGATGGCATTACTCCAGTCAATACGATATATATATATATATATATATATATATATATATATATATATATATATATATATATATATATATATATATATATATTGTATAGTAAATTCACGTGTCAAATATAATTATCTTAACTACTGAATTGCGATTTCACCTTTATATTTATACATTAATTTATATATACTTAATCGCTGTTTCCCGCGTAAGCGAGATAGCGCCAGGAAAAAGACGAAGAATGGCCCATTCACTCATATACACACATTCATACATACATATATATATATATATATATATATATATATATATATATATATATATATATATATATATGTATATATATATATATATATATATATATATATATATATATATATATATATATATATATATACTCAGACATACACATGTACATATTCATACTTGCTTACCTACATAAACACCACCTGTTTCAAAATGAATAAGACACATCGCCAATCATTCATTACACACACACACACACACTGCTCACGAGAACAGTGGCAGGTACCTGTAGAAGGGAACAGCAACATCACTGTAGTAGTGTGGAACGGAATGGGATGGTCGTGGAGAGGTAGAGGGACAGATGACTTTCCCAGTCCACTCCAGTTAATAAGAGAGGCGCCACATACGTACGTGAGCTGTGGTCCATCCATGCCTGGGTCGAATCAAACCCCCTAAAACTATGGGACAGGAGCTACAGAGAGAGAGAGAGAGAGAGAGAGAGAGAGAGAGAGAGAGAGAGAGAGAGAGAGAGAGAGAGAGAGAGAGAGAGAGAGAAACGAACAAGACAGATAAGATAAGAGAGGGGAAGTTCGCTCTGTCTATCCACGACTCCCGCAATGGAAAGACTATAGAAATGAAGAAACGGAGTAGAGAACAGAGTCAGACAGAAGCACAAACGCTAAAAAAAAGGGAAGAAGAAAGGAAGTTTAGAAAGCAGCAAATAATGTCACGCCCTGCTAAATGCTGTCGGGACGTTGAAGACCATGGCAAAAAGAGCCATCAGAATCCCCGAGAGTGGAGGGCAAGTCACATCCAATAGATCACCAGCACAAATTTGCCAAGTGAACGACGCAGCCACTGGGACAAAGGAATGGGATTCGACGTGTCCGAGAATGCGAACGTTTAAAAGGAGAGTCTCCCGAACCCTTTGAAGACAGCAGAAGTGGGATCAACAGGGAGGGAGTTGGAAAGGTTCGATCGGTCTTCATTCTTTGGGATGGGGGCAGCACCAAGTCGTGCTTCCAAGATAAATATGAGACGGGCGAGCAAGGATTGGTGCTACCTCCGAGGCATACTCTAGGAGGTATGCCATCTGGAGGCCATACACCTTGCTCACTTGATGCTTGGGAGAGGACTCGCATGACCTGTTGCAAGGAAACTACAAGAGGAGGAGGTGGAGAACGAGGAGGAGGAGGAGGAGGAGGAGGAGGAGGTGGAGAACGAGGAGGAGGAGTGGTTATATGCGAAATCATCCAGAGTGGAATCTGGGGAGATTGTGGCACCATAAGGATCAGCCATAACAGCTGGAGAATTAACTAAAGGCTGATCAGGTCGGGATAAATGAAGGAAGGATGAGTTACTGGAGTTGTTGAGGATGCATTTGGATCCAGGACCACACTTACCAGCCGCAGAACTTCCACTAGCACACATGCATTCCATGAAAGCGTGCTTGAATTTACGAAGAACAAGCTCGAGGCGAACAACAATTTCCGATGGCACCATCAATGAATGTGAATACGAATGACGTAAGCACCGTGCGATATGATGAATATCAATAATGAGTGTACCACACACTAGGAGAAATTGATTGAGCCCAGAACTTAACAATGAACTGCCAGTACTTAAATTTTGTACAATGAGACGAAATAAGGAAATACTAAAGTACCATATATATATATATATATATATATATATATATATATATATATATATATATATATATATATATATATATATATATATATTACAAAGAATAGCAAATATGCTAAAGTTCTTCAAAGAATATATCAATACCACCTGTTTCAAAGAGAACAAGACACAGTACTAATGGTTCACTACGCACATAGAACAATGGGATCACACCTTCCTTAACTGGGACACGAGATGAGGAGCCTTCAAATCCCTAGTACCAACCTCCCTCTCTCCAAATCAACATCCGTGTCCCGTACTTCTTCATCCCTCCAAAAACTTTCGTCATCTTTACGTTACATTTAAAGAATCTCTCTCTCTCTCTCTCTCTCTCTCTCTCTCTGCCCCTAACCTCCCACCCTCCTCCAATAAAAACACGTTAGGATCATTCTTACACTACGCTAATCAGGTGTTGAGCAATGAGCGGAACAGCTTTAGATAAAGGCCTGACGTCAAATCATTCCCGCCCTGTGATTGGACGACTTTCGAGTGGATCGTCTGATCCTAAGTAATAATATTTTACTAAAGACATTCCTGAATATATAAGGATTTAGTCTCCCACTCTGAGCCCAAGTTAATCAAAGTTTCCAGACACAGTGTCTCTGAATATTCATCCCAATGTCGTATAAGAAGAATCTGATTCTCTGTAAGAATCAGTTAAACGGGTTCTTGATATCTAAGCGATTTTTTCCTTTTGTTTTTCTAAGTAGGAAAATCACTTCACAGACTCTTCTAACCCGAGGAGTTTTCTCGTCTGTGGGTGCTATGAGTCGGCAAAAAAAGAAAAGTGATCGAGATTACCTTTTTATCAGGACAATCATCGTGATCTAACCTATATATATATATATATATATATATATATATATATATATATATATATATATATATATATATATAATTACAGTAAATTACATACGAGAAGCACTGATGATATAAGTAAACTCGCTGGAAAAATAAACACAGAAGCTCCAAGCCCTGGACTGTACTTCAGTCCATTTTCAAGGATACAGAGTCAATATGAACAAGAGAATTATATATATATACAAGACCAGACTTGACCACAGCTGAGGAAACAAGGGACAGTTGATCTCAGAAACATGGAAAGGTCGACCAGGATGGGAAAGTGACCCGTCCCTCTCTACCTGGCAAAGGACGTCAAGTCAGCTAAAGCTTTCTTAATTCTGCCACATTGTCAACCGAGATTACATTAAGGTATTAACTCATTTATACACATCCTTCGTTCATGTTACTGATGCTGTCAACAACCAGGCCCCCCCACATACCTTTATATGGTACACAGTGTTCGAATCGAACGGGTGACATCAAATACAACTTAGAATCCAGTCTCTCTTCGTCAGAAGAGACAACAATAGTAGTAATCCCCAGCCGAGCCAGAGACCCAGTCTCTCTTCGTCAGGAGAAGTAACTGTAGTAGTGATACCCAGCTGAGAGAGCCTTTGTTATCTCTTCGTCAAGAGATACGACAGAAAATAGTCGTACCCAGCTAAGGGCCTAAGAACCCACCAGTATCACTTCGTCAGGAGAAACAGCAATAGCAGTAATACCCCAGACTGAGAGTCTACTTGCATCTCTTCGTCAGGAGAAGCAAGTGACAGTTTATTATTACAGCAGGGCGGAGGAACTAGACCCCCGAGGGAAGACATCCGTATGGCGCAAGCTGACTCGTCCTATCTACGTCAAAGGGGACGGGAAATGCTCGAGTTGCCCTTGCGGTCGGTAGACAGCTGTAGAAGGAGGAGCCTCCTCGACACCCCAGGGAGGAGACGGTCCATAATGTTCCCCCGATTTACGTAAGCAGTGTAATCAACACCGCCCCCCACCACCAGAAGATGAGAAAGGCATGATGCCACTGTTGGATGCTGTGAGAGACAAGACATATTGCCAGCGTCAGGTGGCAGAGGAGTTTATATATATATATATATATATATATATATATATATATATATATATATATATATATATATATATTCCTCTGCCACCTGACGCTTTCTGAAGGAATCACCACCTAGCTAAGTCCAGCCTGGTCTTCTGCCGCACCTCCGTCAGTATAATATCTCCCGAGGTCTTTATCACGTCGTCTCACAGCTACTGGCGCAGCTGTGGCTCCTCATACGTGTGTTTTGTAGGTTCTCTGAAGGCGTTTACAATCCGAGAGTTTGTTTATGTTCTCAGTACCCCCCTCTCTCACGCCCCTGGCCCCATGCTTGCTATCACATTCCCGACAACAACAGCTATAGATTGTATTGGCGACGGGTGACGCGTAAGGGCGTACACAAGGACGACCAAAACACCTCGGAACCATCGTTCGAAAGAGGACCACATAGGAAATGCGAAAAGAGTGACAACAGCTTCTTGGCCATGATGTGATGCGCGTCCCAACTACTCCACAGACTCGCGAACCACAGCGATGAAACCAGTGGACGGCTGCACACAGCACGCCCTGAACAGCTGAGAGAGAGAGAGAGAGAGAGAGAGAGAGAGAGAGAGAGAGAGAGAGAGAGAGAGAGAGAGAGAGAGAGAGAGAGAGAGAGAGAGACCCGTGAACCGCAGCAGCGAACACAGTAAAGTAACCACAGCTCTGTTCCCCAAGGAAGTGTACTTGCCCCTCTCCTGTTCCGTGTCTGACACAAGGCAGAAGCAAGTCTCCTAAACATCACACACACACACACACACGTATAACAGCAGGATGAATACTTTCACTTTCTTCCAGTCTGGACACACAGTCATTAAACGGAGGCCTCAGTCAGCCACCCACAGCACGCAGCAACCACCGCAGCCCCCCTACCCCCCCTGGCGCGGGGCAACACAATGACGTAGGGAGGAAAGCAAGAGCAAAGAATGAAAAAAAAAAAACTTGCCGGAACAAGAGGCAACAGTTGAGGTCTGCCAAAAAAGCTTCCAAGTCCAATCCCGAGAACCCTCCAACGAGAGGAAAACGATCGTAAATCAGTTTACCAAGAGAGATTGGACTGAAGACGTACCCAAGTTATGGAAATTTTTTCAATTTATCTAATCACTGTCATTGACACAGGGAGTTGTTTATAATCCTCTGTGATGTATACGCCAGGGACCTTCGTGGTGTAGTGGTTGGCGTTGCTGAACCATGACGTATTCATGGGGTCGCAAGGGGTCGAGTGCTATATAGGTTCCAATCCTGGTTGTGGCAGTCGGTCCACAGTCAACCCAGCTGTTCATCCTCCCTTAACTGGTCGATAAATTGGGTACCTGATTTAGGTTAAAGTATATATATATATATATATATATATATATATATATATATATATATATATATATATATATATATATATATATATATCATTTATGAGATGCCGTCTCAATTAACATAAGGAAAAACAACTGAACTACGATTATTACACACACAAAATGGAAAGTGGTTGAACTGACAGTCAATATGCATACAGGTGGTAGGTGGTTGAACTGACAGTCAATATACATACAGGTGGTAGGTGGTTGAACTGACAGTCAATATACATACAGGTGGTAGGTGGTTGAACTGACAGTCAATATACATACAGGTGGTAGGTGGGTGACCCATCACTCTGGAATACCCGTTATGATGAAGATATAGTTGATAACAAGACAATCTCTCTATCTGTAATGCGCACAATACATTCTCAGCTCATTGTTGCTAATACTTATAACTGTGTCTACTGACGTAAATGTAACAAAAAATTAATCCATGGAAGTAATGAGTTGAGCTAATTAGTTCCAAGTACCATTACACACACACACACACTCACACACACACACACACACACACACACACACACATATATATATATATATATATATATATATATATATATATATATATATATATATATATATATATACATACATCATATTTATTTTTTATATACTTTACTGCCGTCTCCCGCGTTAGCGAGGTAGCGCAAGGAAACAGACTAAGAATGGCCCAGCCCACTCACTTACACATGTATATACATAAACGCTCACACACGCACATGTACATACATATACATTACAACGTGTACATACATATGCATACACAGACATATATACACGTACATATCCATACTTGTTGCCTTCATCCATTCCCGTCGCCATCCCGCCACACATGAAAAAGCATTCTCCCCCCCACACCCCCATCCAGCGAGGCAGCGCCAGGAAAACAGACACACACACACACACACACACACACACACACACACAAAAAAGGCCACATTCGTTCACACTCAGTCTCTAGCTGTCATGTGTACGGTCCGTGGTTCGTGCACAGACGTGGGCTGAAACAAACCCCATTTACAGGAAGGTTCGTCTGTCCTCGGCTACCCCAAGCTACACAAAGCGCTGGTCGAATATAATCACCTCAGATAATTGCTAGGAACATAAATTACCACAACACACAACTATTTTCTTTACTTTTTAATATTCTTTTTTTTTTCTACAACTCAGCCAATAACAGAACAACCCCCACCCCACCTCCCCAAGTGTCGGGGGTAGAGAATGGTGTTGCTTTCCGGGTTTCAGACCATCACTTTATGACCAGGGTAAGCTAGCTCCCTCAAACCACCTTCCGTATCTCTCTCTCTCTCTCTCTCTCTCTCTCTCTCTCTCTCCTTTTTCTTTTTTTCTTTCACTCCGTTCTTCTCTCTCTCTCTCTTTCCTCTTTCTCTTAGTCCTTCTTTCTCTTCCTCCCTCCCTCTCTGTCTCTCTCCTTTTTCTCTTCTCTTTCTCTCACTCCTTTCTTCTCTCTCTTTCCTCTTTCTCTTCTTTCTCTCACTCCTTCCTTCTCTTTCTTTCTCTCTCTCTCTCTCTCTCTCTCTCTCTCTCTCTCTCTCTCTCTCTCTCTCTCTCTCTCTTAAGAACTGAAAATATTATATTTTTTCTCTCTCCTCCCGTGGATTATTCGATAAGGGTGGTGGTGGTGGTGGTGGGGAGGGGTGGTCTCTCTCTTATCTCTCGAGAGGTACGCAATACGAGAGATAACGAACGAGAGGGGGAGGGGCAAGGAGGTGGTGGGGGTGTCGTACGTACGTATGCGCTCAAACCATAACCCACCCACCAACCCAGCCCCCTCTGCGCGCGCGTTAAACACGTCCCCTAGATTCAGTTGTCTTTTTGGGTGGGTGGGTTAGGGGTGGGTGAGAGGTGGGTGAGGTGTGGGTTGCGGCGGCGCGCGCGTGCTGGTGGTGGCGTACTGGCGTATCCTGGTTCAAGTCCGCTTCGACTCCCGTTGTACGCCACCGTTTCCGATGGCCTTCAAAAATCGCCATCTCCACCCCCCACTAAACCCAACCTCCCCCCATTCCATCGTGTCTATTTATACTCCCCTAATTTCCCGGTTCATCCCATATTTCTTTCCCTCACCCTTCCTTCTTCACCCACATTCCATGCTCATCTCAAAGCTTGCGGTGTGTGTGTGTGTGTCTGTGTGTGGAGCACCACGGCAAATACCGATGGCTCCCCATTGGTATGTAAGCAGCTGGTAGGCCGTGACGTAGTTGTGACGTCACACACACAGCCTCTCACCAACTCTACACACATACACACCACAGGGTTGCCAGATGAGAGTGGACACCCCTTCTCGCGGATGTCGCCTAGGCTCAGTAGGCCGGAGAGAAAGGCGGACAGGATGCGACGGTGAGCCATGTCTGGCAACACACGCGGATGTAAAGGAACAGTTTGGCATTTCTTTAAGAACGCCATTGAGAGCAAGTGTAACGTAAATCTAATTATATGTAATCTTTTTATCTTGGGGAGGGAAGGTGTATGTGGGTATAATCACTCACCTGTAATCACTTGTACCGTAATGGGACGGTTTCCCCAGCTCGTGTGTGTGTATGTGTGTGTGTGTGTGTGTGTGTGTGTGTGTGTGTGTGTGTGTATGTGTGTGTGTGTGTGTGTGGCATTGAGCGTTCAGCATTACGTGGACGTGACTTTCTATCGTCCGGAAAGGCGAGCAATATCTCCCACTAGCTGGCACTCCTTTGACATCCTCGTCCCTGAAATGCTTTCACTACCGGTGTGAGCGGCGGCCGGCCCGACCCTATTACTACTGGCCAGACAACGCAAACCTTTCCTGACGTTCAACCCTCCTGACGTTCAACCTTCCTGATGTTCAACCTTCCTGATGTTCAACCTTCCTGACGTTTAACCTTCCTGACGTTCAACCTTCCTGACGTCCAACCTTCCTGACGTTCAACCTTCCTGACGTTCAACCTTCCTGAAGCACGATATTAAAGACGGATCTCTTTCCTGACGCCAAACCTTCTTGAAGCATCGTCTTTTTCTTCCAGACGCCCATCTTTCCTGACGCATGTCCTTCCAGACGTGCATCTTTCCTGAGGCACATCCTTCCAGACGCACATCCTTCCAGACGTGCATCTTTCTGACGCATATCCTTCCAGACGCACAGCTTTCCTCCAGTCGCTACGAACAAGAACTCTAGATTAAGATATCTCAAATTATTTGCCCCGTGTGGCGTCTGGTGATCAAGGAGGGGGCCAGCACCTCTCACGACACTTCGTTAAGACGCAGGGAAAGGATTTCCACAGAGGCCAACAACAAAAGACGAAACGAAGTTGGTCACTGACAAGTTAAGAGAAAACGGGAAGGTGATGGTTAAGAAGATGGAAATACCTGGATGGAATGCGAGAGAGGCGACATAAGAAGGTCTGGACACGAGTCTTAAGCTTGACAGACATGGACAAAAACCTAAGGTTTTGCGCACGCGCGCGCACACACACACACACACACACACACACACACACACACCTGGCATATGCTAGGGTGTGTGTGTGTGTGTGTGTGAGTAAAGACATGGTACATATACACAAGGTTAAGAGACGGGGCAACACGAGTGCAAGCCACTCTCCCCGTAACACACACACACACACACACACACACACACACACACACACACACACACACACACACACACTGTAATCACACATATTCTGAAGGTCTGGACGAATATCCTAGGGAAAAAAAAAATCCTTTTTGCAAACGCTTATCTTTTTTTTATTTTTTCTCCCAGGGTGGGACACGCCAGGGGGGTCGGGCGTCTCTCTCGTGCCACACGAAGAGGGATTTTCTCACGGATTAATCCTCACTAACTGACGCATATACGCACGCCGGTGTGTGTGTGTGTGTGTGTGTGTGTGTGTGTGTGTGTGTGTGTTTTTACGAGGAGAGAGTTTAACACTCGTGCTGCCCCGTCTCTCAACCTTGTGAATATGTACCATGTCTTTACTCATATATACGCGCACACACACACACACACACACACACACACACACACACCACACATACACACACATAAGCACACACACCAACACACAGACACAGACACACACAGACACACACACACAGGTAGCCAGGAGCAGCATCTGTCTTGGTTCACGTGCCTCATCATGTCACTCCACCATCGTGCCTTCCTCGGGGGGGGGCTATGACGGACGGACGACCGACCCCCCCACACACCCACCCCCTCACTCACTCACTCACTCACTCACTCATGTCCTGACGACAGTGAGTGAACTATACCCGGCCACTGTGGCCCGTGTGATGGTCTCCACCCAGCCCGTCCCTCCGCTCACGAGCCACTTCCCTGGGCATCACTCGACCCGTAGAGACAACCAGCCAGAGAGAGAGAGAGAGAGAGAGAGAGAGAGAGAGAGAGAGAGAGAGAGAGAGAGAGAGAGGAGGGACGTCACCTCACCTTCAGAAGGCCTGCCGAACACTGCCCTCACTGGACCTACTGAAGTCCCTCTGTCTACAAGTGACTTTAACACTCCTCCCCCGGCCTCCTTCTCTCTCTCTCTCTCTCTCTCTCTCTCTCACCTCTCTTTCTCCTATGCATCGCCGCCACATCCATCTGAAAGGTATTTCGATACGCGAGCACGTGTGCTTTCTGGCTACGCCGCAGCCACCACGCGTATGTGTGGGGTCACGTGATCACCCGAGCTTTACTGTTGTAATACAGGAGGAGGATGGCAAGTGTTGCCACCGCCCGAGGCGGGCGGTCATACCATTCCCGTGTACCCTTGTCGGAGACGGTGCCCCTCCCGTGTACCCAGGTAGGGACGGTGCTCTTCCCGTGTACCCACATTGGGACGGTGCCCTTCCCGTGTACCCACGTAGGGACGGTGCCCCTCCCGTGTACCCAGGTAGGGACGGTGCCCTTCCCGTGTACCCACGTAGGGACGGTGCCCCTCCCGTGTACCCAGGTAGAGACGGTGCCCCTCCCGTATGCCCAGGTAGGAACGGTGCCTCTCCCGTGTGCCCAGGTAGGGATGGTACCCCTCCCGTGTACCTAAGTAGAGATGGTGCCTCTCCCGTGTGCCTATAACCCTAACAACCCCCCCCCCCCCCCACACACACACACACACACTCCCTCTCTCATGTTGTGTACCCCAACGTGCAGTGGGTCGGTCCAGGGAGATGAGACTGCCAGAAATATAGAAAATTCGATGATTCAAAAGATCAATAGATCAACGAATCAAATAATTTATCAGCTTCTGAGGATCAATATACCTTACCTTACCTCACGTATACCTTACGATGGTTTAGGAGGTCTTCTACCCCCACAGCTGGGTCTGGGACCTTACCTTACCTTATGTATACCTTACAATGGTTTGGGAGGTCTTCTACCTCCCACAGCTGGGTCTGGGATCTTACCCTACCTTAAGTATACCTTACGATGGTTTGGGAGGTCTTCTACCTCCCACAGCTGGGTCTGGGACCTTACCCTACCTTAAGTGTACCTTACGATGGTTTGGGAGGTCTTCTAGCCTCTAGAGGCTCAGCCAATCTTCGTATGATGCAGTCTTGGTGTAGTTCGCCCGGTGAATCTAAATCTGAGCGAGGATCATGTTAATCTTACTTTTTTGAGATTTTGTTACGAATACATGTTATGGAAGAGTCATGTCTACATTATGGCACAGAGAGAGAGAGAGAGAGAGAGAGAGAGAGAGAGAGAGAGAGAGAGAGAGAGAGAGAGAGAGGCTGTTGCATCGCATTACACGAGTACTTGCTATCTTTCTCTTTTTCAATCCCTGTCGAGCCTCCTCTTCCTCCCCATCCTCTTCGAGGTGCGCCACGGCAAGACGCCTGAAGAAGAGAGGAAGAAGAGGAGGCGGAGGAGGAGGAGGAGGAGGAGGAGAAGGAGGAGGAGGAGAAGGAGGAGGAGGAGGAGGAGGAGGAGGAGGAGGAGGAGAAGGAGAAGGAGGAGGAGGAGAATGAGGAGGAAGAGAAGGAGAAGGAGAAGGAGGAGGAGGAGAAGGAGACACACGACGAGGCAGGTGGGATCACCGTGCTCTCGTCCACCTCCACGAAGTCGTGCCACTGGAAATCCCAAAAGCCTACGAGTGTGAAGCTCTTAGATACATAAGATCTCTAAATGATGACTAAACGGCCAATACTTTCTTCTTGAAAAAAAGAAAAAAAGAAAACGAAAATATCAAACTGCGTAACTTACCTAACTAACTACATCAGTCGAGCAGTAGTAATGTTGGGTGAACGGTCTCACTCGCTCTCTCCGCTTCGTGTCGCACCCTTCACCTCCCATCTCCCATCACCACCACACCACCCCGTCGTGCCCACATCGTAACAGTACCTAACTGAAATCTCGCGTGTGTGTTGTGATGGTAAAGTGAACGTCTGGGGATCCATTTTAAAAAATGAGATGTTTCTTTCGTTGGCCAAGAACACCTGAAACATACCGTTGCTGTGTCTGGCTGGTGACATAAAGGAAAACAGTATACAGTAGGTAGCTGACGGAACCGTAAATAATTGTGTGTGTGATACTCGACTGTCAGTGTGAGGAGCGGCACAGTTAATATAGATAATTCTAGACGAAACAGATTATATTTTCAAATGATCTTGTAGTCCTATTACGTGGGGTTACGTTACGTCACACTTATTTCGTTACGATGTTTTGCTCTCTTTATTCATCTTAGCTTAAAGGGAGAGCCAGTAAACCCTGGGGGAAAAGGTAAGGATGGCTAGATAACGTAACGTGAAGTAACAAAATACAGAAATACAATCGCACAATTTTCCGTAAAATTTCCCCCCCCCCCCACCACCACACACACACACACACACACACCAAAGAAAATGAATTCAGGTGATTTAAGTAATTTAGATAATCAGTTTCTTCCCCCCAAATTTCAATCTTTCACAGTTAGTTAGATCAAAATATATATAGAACGGTAGATTCTATATATCTAGTTCAGTCGAGGAACGGATCTTGGCTGAGGTGCGAAGACATTACTTTAAATTGCTCCGTCACTTCAGTCCATGCTTGCTACTTACAGAATCATAATGCTTGGCTTGAGTGTCAGCATTATGCACAAAGAAATAACACCAGTATTCTCGTGCTGTTCTTCCATGAGACGTACGCTCCTTCCTTCGCCTGTCATCGCTGCGTTATATTTTACGTTGGAGGTTCCAGTCATGGACAAATGTCCGCATTATGGCCAGGGTTTCATTAAGATATATAGAGAATTATGAAAAGGAAAAAGAAATGACAAGGGAAAGTATTTACGAATTTTTGAGAAAGTGAAAAACTCGTCTTTGGAAATATACCAGATCATAGTTATTGGGAAAGACATGAGAAGGTAGAGATTTCCAAAGCTTCGACATGTAGGGAGAGATGCAGGTAACAAAACGGCCTACCCTTTGAGTTGCTGATGGCCACACAATAATCATGTGATGCAGCAGCTTGCCGAGTATTGCGAGGTCTAGCTGGTGGTAGGGGGAACACAAGCAACCAGCTCTTGAGGAGGGGTCCAAAGACTTTGGAAATGATAGACGTCAGAATAATAGGACGATAGAGTCAGCACAGTCACTCTTCTTAGGGATGGGATGTATCAACGCATGCTTCTAAGAAGGAAAAGTTTTGGTCTTTACACAGAAATGGAATAGACGAGCAAGCACAGGCGCAAGTTCAGAGGCACACTCTTTCAGTACACGGGGATGGCTGCCATCAGGACCATAAGCCTTGCTTGTGTCCTGAGAGAGACACATTGCCAAAGGAATTCTATCTATTGAGTCTAAACCTTAGATTAACTCTATAACTGAGATCAGACCCAGGCATTCACAGGAAGATATCATTTGGTTCAGTTACTTAAACCAAAATAAACACGTTTATGCTTCAGAAGAGAAAAGGTGGGTGTGTCCTCAGAGCCGGACACCGACTGTTTTGCATACACGAAGAACGCAACATCAGTATGAACACAGTATCTTAACACTGTACTCACAGTCATATCAGAGGTATCACAATGTGGTGGTGATGAATGAACAACATGTATGTGGCAGGATCTAATAATAGTAGGTTTAGTGTCAACTAAAACACTGATATATGTATTCATCAAATGATAAATGGGTGCCTGGCCTAAATGACCCCTCACAGGTCAATCAATGGCCATTAAATCTAACCAACTAACCAGCCAATCAGGATTACCAGGACCAAATCCCCAACAGACCAGGTGGACCAGGCTGGTGGAGAGGATCAACTGGAGCTCAGGATAAGAGCTGGTCAAGTTAGGTAGTGAGGGACTGTCCTTATGGGATGGGAAACTACTACCGGTGTGTGTGGAAACATGATCCCAGGGGCTTCACACCGGCCAACATGATGACCGGACACCACCTGCAGCTGGATATCCTGACCGCCTGAGACGAAGGTGTGTCGGAAAGTGCACTACGAGTTCGTAAGAGATCTACAGGAGTGGCTGTGGCGGGCATACCAACAGCTCCGTCAGAATATGTAAGTTCCCGTTACCATTATAAAGAGTTGGTATGAGTGTAAGGGATAACTAATATAAATGAAAAATGAGATTAATCTATTACCCTTACTTGGTTGTGGTATAGAAAACACTAAGTTCCTGGCCATGCCCTTGCTGTAGGTAGACACTATGTCAGTAACATCCACACGCGCTGGCCAGGAGGGGTTCGATCCCCGTTCAAGCAGGCCAGACGTAGGCCCAACCTCGTCAGCGCTAACCAGACGTGGGTCCATCCTTCGTCCACACTGGCCAGACGTGGGTCCACCCTCGTTAACGCAAACCAGACGTGGGCCCACCCTCGTCAGCGCTGGCCAGACGTGGGCCCACCCTTCGTCCACGCTAGACACATGTGGGCCCACCCTCGTCCACGATAGTCAGACGTGGGTCCACCCTCGTCCAAGCTGGGCCAGACGTGGTTCCCCGTCATCAATACTAGTTAGACGTGGTTCTCATCAACGCTTCTTCGGTGCGGTTCTCTCTCATCAACGTTGGTAAGTCATGTTTCCTCATCAACGCTGGATAGTGGTCCTTCCTTCTTCATCAACGCTGGCTTGACGTGGTTCGTCCCCTCATCAACGATGGATAGTGGTCCTTCCTTCCTCATCAACGCTGGCTTGACGTGGTTCATCCCCTCATCAACGCTGGATAGTGGTCCTTCCTTCCTCGTCAACGCTGGCTTGACGTGGTTCGTCCTCTCATCAACGCTGGCCATGCGTGGTTTCCTCCCCCCTCCTCAATCATCAACAAGTGTCCAGTCGTAGCTCCTCCTCCTTCATCAACGCTTAGACGTCGTTTCCCCCTATTAAACACGGCCTAGACCTGGCTTAACCCCTCATCAACGCTGGCCAGACATGCGTCAACGCTTGTCAAACGCACATCAACGCCGGCAAAGACTTGGTCGTCCCCTTATCCAACGCCGGCCAGTCGTGCCAACACCAGGGACCCCCCCTGTGTGCCTCCCTTGTACGACCCCCACACCACAACGACCACTGTTACCACACGACACCGTTCGTCGCAACTCACACTTCAATTTCTAAGTAATCAATATCATTCATTGATGAGCTACGCCAAGCGCCATTAGAGGATATACCATGCACCGTACATACGTACCGTACGAGTGTACCGTAGTGGTGAACTGTAGCATATAACGTAACGGCGTACCGGAGCAATGTACCATAAACATGAACTGTAGCATATATATAAATGCCGTATTGGTGTACCGTAACAATGTACCATAATGTTCAATAGCAGTGTACCGTAATGTATGACAGTGTACCGTAACAATGTACCTTAACAGTGTACCGCAGCAACGTACTGTATAGCAATGCATTGTCAATGCGTACCGTAACAATGTGTACCATGAGTGCGTACCGTAATAATGTACCACACAGTAACCGTGTACCATACAGTCCCCCGTGGCTATGTCACCAGACCGTCAACAGACCCTCAGGGATGTTGCGTACGGTAGGCGTATACCGTACGCATACCGTGGCAGTACCGCACCTCGGAGGAGGAGGGGCGAGGGAAGGGAAGGGGTGGAGGGTGTTGGGGGGGGGGGGCGTGTGCGTAGAGGGGGATGCCAACAGCTGGTTGGTAGACGGGACGCGTTCCGTCAGGTCTCCCGGTGCGATAAGAAATTAGGATATTACGTCAGCGTGACGTCACGGGTTCCCAGAAGGCGCCACTGGGACTGACGCTGCTGCTGCTGCTGCTGCTTCCATCCCCTCCTCCTCCTCCTCCTCCATCCCCCACTTCCCCACCACATCCCCGTCCCACCCACCACCACCGACCAAACTCAGCATTCTGTGTCGAAGTTTTCCCCGTCTCTCTCTCTCTCTCTCTCTCTCTCTCTCTCTCTCTCTCTCTCTCTCTCTCTCTCTCTCTCTCTCGATGTCTCAGCAGGACAGACCAATAAGAGAGCTTCAGTGGGATGGTCTCTTAAATGGAAGGACAATCAACTAACTACGGGTCGTTTATGCATGATGGAGATCATCAAATTTCTGAATTCATTTTCTTTTTCTTTAATCTTCTCTCTTTCGTATCAGAGGCTTCAGAGAGAGAGAGAGAGAGAGAGAGAGAGAGAGAGAGAGAGAGAGAGAGAGAGAGAGGAACTGCAACACTGGAAGACTGTAAAAAAAAAAAAAATGATGGTATTTTTCTTGTTTTTGTTTATAGTTCAGTGTTTTTAGAACATGAAGTGGAAGGGTCTCTACTAAGCTTTTAAGCAGACCATTAAGCTTATAACCACGAGTCTCCTGTGTGTGTGTGTGTGTGTGTGTGTGTGTGTGTGTGTGTGTGTGTGTGTGTGTGTGTGCGCGCGCGCGCGGTCATGTCACAGGGGTACGAGGTCTTAGTGGTCTATGCTTTCAGTAAAAGTTCGGTCAGTGGCCCTTACATATATATATATATATATATATATATATATATATATATATATATATATATATATATATATATATATATTTCCATCGGTAAGATTATCTGTTCAGTCTTAACAGAGATGATGGAGATACGAGCGAAACAAACAAGGAAACATACAAACAAACACAAACAAACAACTAGAAACACCAACATTAGCAAGCGGGTGTAATATATACACATCCCTGTCTCACTATCACTGACCATCATGTTCACTGCACACTATCACTGACCTTCATGTTCACTGCTCACTATCACTGACCATCATGTTCACTGCTATCACTGACCATCATGTTCACTGCTCACTCACTGACCATCATGTTCACTGCTCACTATCACTGACCATCATGTTCACTGCTCACTATCACTGACCATCATATTCACCGTCAATGAACATCACGTTCGCAAATCACTGTCATTCACCTTCATGTTTACTACGGTGGGCGACTCGAGGCAAACCTAGTTTTCACTGTATCTTAGATATTCCCAAATGCACCTCAAAGATTTATCTTCCCTACACCCCTCGACACCAACAGCCATCTTCACTACACCGTCGATTACCAGTGACCTCTGATAAGACCATTAAGGGGTCAGGTCAGACGTCATCCACTCTACACCAGTCTACACCCCCTCAACACCACCAATGACCTTTGACCTGACCTTTTTTTTTTTCTCGGGCTATCTTCACTACACCCACCACACGGCTAGAGTTTGATCTGACCCATGAAGGTCAAAGGCCATCTTCCCGCAACAGTCTACACCACAGCCCCCCTAAAACTCCCAGTGACCTTTGACCTGACTGTTACAGTCCATCTTCACTACACCCTCCACATGACTGGTTTGTGACTCTGACCCCATACAGGTCAAAGGTCATCCATCATCTCTATACCCTCGAGTCCTGACCAGCTTCCAGTGTAGATATTGCTATTAATTATTGGTAATATAGAAAAAGATATTAACCACTTTTACAACAGGAACAACTATAACTTCTACTATTACTACTACTACTAAGGCACTACTACTACTACTACTACTACTAAGGCACTACTACTAAGGCACTACTACTACTAAGGCACTACTACTACTAAGGCACTACTACTACTACTACTACTACTAAGGCACTACGACTACTACTACTACTACTAAGGCACTACTACTTCTTCTACTACTACTACTACTACTACTACTACTAAGGCACTACTACTTCTACTACTACTACTACTACTACTACTACTACTACTACTACTACTACTAAGGCACTACTACTTCTACTACTACTACTACTACTACTACTACTACTACTACTACCACTACTACAATCATCAAAATAATGATAGCAATAAAATAGAAGAAGAGACAGGGGTAAAACGTATGACACCTTCAGAGGGCGACATTTACATATGAACCGGGTGTGGGTTGAGGGAGTACTGTGAGGAGGGTGTCCGGCCTCACAGGAAGGTCATGAGGATCACCAACACACACACACACACACACACACACACACACAAAACCTCTGATGGGGGTGGCATCTGGGAGGAAGGGTGGCATCTGGTGGGTGGCGATAAATGCCACGAAAATATACATATCTTTGGACTGTGCTGACCGGAGACGTGGGGAGAGTTTAGGGATGCCTGAGAGAGAGAGAGAGAGAGAGAGAGAGAGAGAGAGAGAGAGAGAGAGAGAGAGAGAGAGAGAGAGATGAATGGATAGACAAAGATAGATAGATATGGTAATGATGGGTCTTGTTGAGTTGCTCATATTTCTCCTCTTGGTCAGTCCAACCACACAGATGGCAGATATGTACCTGATGGACCCTGCATGTAGACATACAGAATAGCCAGCTGGATATGTAGACAGTATGTACTTGATCCACCCAATGTAGACAGAAATGACAGATGGATAAGAAGACAATATGAATTTGATCCACCCAATGTAGACAGAAATGACAGATGGATAAGAAGACAATATGAATTTGATCCACCCAATGTAGACAGAAATGACAGACAGATTAGCAGATGGTATGTATCGGATCCACCGAATGTAGACAGAACAGACAGATAAGTATGCAGATGAAATTTGCAAAATCCGATTTCCATGATGTGAATTATAACCATAAAGACAGTAACTGTAATTTTGTTTATTTCCACTCTCAGGGAATGTACACTTTACATTTTGGTTTTCAATGGATAAGGATGTTTTTGGCTTAATCAGAGTCCCTGAGGAGGAGGCGTAAGAAGAGGAGGAGGAGGAGGAGGAGGAGGAGGAGGAGGAGGAGGAGGAGAAGGAGGAGGAGGAGGAATAGGAGGATAGAGAATGAGACGAACGAACACCACAGATCCCCCTCGACATTCACAACACAGAGACAAGAACACACCTACACCAGCAGACGCATCGACTCTCCTCACTGGTGGTAGATAAGGGTTCCGGTCATATTCCACAGTACAGCGCCAGAAAAAAAATATTCAAAACTATAATGAAATAAAAAAAAAAGTGGAAGAATAAGAAGGAGAAGGAGAAGAAGAAGAAGAAGAAGAAGAAGAAGAAGAAGAAGAAGAAGAAGAAGAAGAAGAACGCAGGACGGTAAAGCCGTCATACCCGTACACAAAGCTACGACGACCAAGGACACAAGAGGTACTACACCAATAACAGTGGTGCCCATTTACTCTCCCTGGGGTACGGCAGGGGCACGTACAGCTCGGGTGGAGGAGGGCGTCGTGTACTCTAAGGCGTGGCTGGTGGGGTAGGGGCGCGATGATGATGTACATACGTACATCAAGGGATTAGAGTACAGTGGGGGTTGGATGTTCTGAAGGGAACGAAGATGTTGGCTAGTGTGTACAGCCAGAGGGATGTACAATGAGAAGGGTCAGAGTTACAGTACAGCAAGAGAGAGAGAGAGAGTTATCGTACAAAACTCGACTGGAACCCGGATAGTACATGTGCCCTCCTCGTCTTTGTTAAACTGATAACTGGCGATAGAGACAAGAGTCTTCGTCCCTGACATTCCCTAAACCTCAAGAGTGGAAGCTCACAACACATCCACGACCTGACTCGGTGGTTCATTGATAACCCTTCAAGTGACCTGACTCATTCCTTTTTCCTTCCCTGGATTTTCCTCAGCCCCGAGTCGCGGCACCGAAGGAAACTTCCAATAACTCCTCGGCGACCTGAAACACACATGACGCCTTGACCGATAACGGGCGCCGGGGGGACCTCACTACATGGTCCCTAAGACCCACAGAGGGGACGACCTTAAACATGGTCCCAAAAGGGACCACAAAAAAAAGATCCCAAGACCCAAATGAAAGCCCCAAACAAGGGTCCCAGGAGCCACACATGACCTCAGACTTGCTCCCAAAGCCCCACTGGGGAATTACCTCAGGCTTCGTGCCAAGACCCAGACAGGGATGTCCCTTAGATATGGCCCCAAGAGAGACAGGCGCAACTCGATCCATGTCCGTCCTTTGCTTTGCCCGCACGCACTTTTATATTCGCCTGGGTCAGTAAGGTGTTGCAATAACCCCCCCCCCCCCCAAAGAGAGAGAGAGAGAGAGAGAGAGAGAGAGAGAGAGAGAGAGAGAGAGAGAGAGAGAGAGAGAGAGAGAGTGAGAGAGAGAGAGAGAGTTGGAACGATGTGACATATAGGGGGCGACGTGCTGTCAATGGACCGAACCAGGGAATGTGCAGCGTTCGGGGTAAAACATTGGAAAGGTCTGTGGGGCCTGGTTGTGGATAGGGAGCTGTGGTTTCGGTGCATTCCACAAGACATCTAAAGAATGGATGTGAACTATTGCTGACCTTTCTTCGTTTGTTCCTGACGCTACCTCGTTAACGCGGGAAACGAGTATCAAGTACGTCAAATAAATAAGTGTATATATATATATATATATATATATATATATATATATATATATATATATATATATATATATATATCCCCTGATCGGATGGCTTAGAGATTTAAATACATAACACACAGAGATAACTATCTGTCTCTTCTGTCTACATGCGGGCGCATCACAGCTGCCTCTCGCTTCACACTTATATATGAAAATTCATCAGTTTTTTTTTTTTTTCAAATTTCCCCCGAAAGACAGTTTTCTGAGAAAATGCCCCAAGGAAATGTCACCAGACCACGCAACGGAAGAACCAGAGGAGGTGGTGTAAGGTGAGACTCACAATGGATGATCTAGTGCCTCCGACTCTGATAAACATGAAATATACTAAGCGCTGAGGAGGGAGAAAAACCCTCCTCTCTTAAAACATGTGGCTCGGGATCTCCCAAGACTTGGGAGGAGTTCATTGATGTATGTAAAGGGAACTGAGGTTAGCACTTCCAATTCGGAGTGATATAAAGGACAGGGGCAATGTACGATTCTGTCATGCTCAAGGCGGGGCGGGCGCATGAAGTGCATACATGCAGAGCATTTTTACCCACAGGCACCATACACTTTAGCATGTGTAAGCTGGGGTATGTACGCGCGTTTATACTTAAGGGGCAACACGAACGTCAAACTCTCTCCCCGTAACACACAAGTCGTAATCACACACCTACACACACACACACACACACACACACACATACACACATATGCAAAAAAGCATACTGGTTTTCCTCCTACGACATCTGCTTAACCTTTGGTTGAAATGCAGGTTGGCCTTAACTTAGTGCAGAATGAAACGTAGGTCAGCGACCTGAATGACCTCTCTCTCTGAGAAAAATGAGTGATTTATACTCTAAACAGGAGGTCCATACGTCGAGAAAGCTGCCACACGCACGACAACATACCCCTATAAACACTGGTGCCAATAATTCATCCACTTCTTTAGCAGGATAGAAATGCTTGGCTGTTGAAGTGATCAATTTTTGGGAAATCATTCTACTCATACGCGGGAAGGTTGTGCCGGCAGTGTGGGAAGTATGAAGAGGAAAAACAGCTAGAGTGAGTGTTTATTTTACCACTGAAGAATGCCATTACGCCGTTCGGGGTGTGGCAGCCGAGGAAAGGCAGTGGAGGTGGTAAGGAAGGATGTGTCGTAACTAAGGAGGAAAGGAATCGTGGTGGTGAAGGAAGGTGTTGTGGCCAGAGAAGGAGGGCGGAGTGGTGGTGAGGGAGGGTGTAGTAGCTAAGGAGTGAGGGGGCGGTGGTGAGGGAGGGTGTAGTAGCTAAGGAGTGAGGGAGCGGTGGTGAGGGAGGGTGTAGTAGCTAAGGAGTGAGGGAGCGGTGGTGAGGGAGGCTGTAGTAGCTAAGGAGTGAGGGAACGGTGGTGAGGGAGGGTGTAGTAGCTAAGGAGTGAGGGAGTGGTGGTGGTGGTGAGGGAGGGTGAGTTAGCCTGGATGGGAGGGCGTGGTGGTGATATAGGGTATGGTAGCCCTCCGCAGGAGCGAACAAATGAAGGCCCAGAGGGCTCGAATCTGCTATTGAGGAATCAAGAACCATCCACGCATGAAGTCATACGAATCTAACAGCCAAAACAGAGGTGATAGAGGATATACAGAGGAGGTTCTTAGCTGCTCTACCCAGCAATTAAGGTTTTAAACGGATTTGCCATGTATATCCCTCTGTGCTTAGGAAGTACCTCGATTTCTGACACACCTGTTCGCTTCCCCTCCACTAAACACGAGAAGCAATGTTCAAGGCTATTTAGCGTAGGTCACGTGCAACAGCAAAGGACAAAACGGATATGAAACTACAGTATTACAAGAACTCATACGCAGGCTGTAATCATATATGTCTGTAACGCCGTAGTTGCCGCACCGAGTAAATGTCACAACCATTACCCTTGTAGCTCTCCCTTCTTATTAACTGGCAACAAGATGTAACGTCTGTTTCTTTCCCTACACCGCTGAACTTTTGCAAGCTCGTTTACCTTCTCGCGTTTCTCCTAACGAACGACCTGCTCCCTTTTTGAAAAGGACACGTTTTCCTCTTCTTCAAATACTCTTAGATAATCTGTCGTCTTGTTTCTCTCCTCGTTGTAGCCCTTATCTATGCTTTTGTCTAAGACCCGGCCTAATTAAGGGCTTCAAGGTTCGTATGAGAGAGAGCCTTCGACAATAAAAGAAGGGGGGCAGGCAAGTGAGGAAAGGCGCGGGTCTGGAAGACAAGCACGGGAGGAAGAGGAGGAGGAGGAAGATGCTGCAGGACAAGGACCGGAGGAGGATGCTGCCTGCTTCTGCTGCAGTAAGCTGGAAGATGATGTCTGAAGGTCAACTCCTCCTCCTCCTCCTCCCTCCTCCTGCTCGTAACGTAACCCGGGCGTCAAAGGAAGCTTGTGTAGCAGTACATGCGTCACGACATTTGCGTCACTGGAAGCAGATGTTCCCCACGACAGCCGCCCTCTTCCGAGGAAAAGGACCAAATGACTAAACTTACTGAGTTGGGTTAGAAGAGATTCCGCGAGTGGGATTTCGCCGTCTTAACCCTGGACACGTAAATCACTTTGACCCTTGAGCAAGGCGGTGTGACATCCTCCCCCCACCTTGCCCCGGTCCGAGCACGACGGGAGAAGAGGGGGGGTTGGTGTGGTGGTCAGGTCAAAGGCCAACAGGGCCTACCGTATGCAAGGGGTCGTACCGTCCCATCGTGCTCAAGGGGACACAGTGCCTCCCTCTTGCTCAATGGCACAGTGCAACGCCTTGTTCTCTAGAGGTCAGAACTCATCAGTACACCATGATTGGATGGGTAAACCACAAGGAGGATTGTCTTTCTACACAGGAAAGGTCAATACTTTTCCTTTCTACACAGGAAAGGTCAGTACTTTCCTCCTCCCTCCCCACACACACACAAGACGCGCTACCAGAAGTACCAAACTTTGGTCAAACAATGAATTTATAAGATAAGAACAGGACACAGGTAAGAAGTCTGAACAAAAAATGTTGAATATTTCTTTCCCTTTGGAACTAAGGTCTGTGTATGTTTGTGTTGTGTTACTGAGTTTCCCCCGTTTGTGTCCCGCAGTTACATAGTTCCCAATGGTGCAAAGTGCTTCCAAAAGGAGTTGCTGAGTGTCTTGAGTTCCCGGAATATTTACGAAGGAGTTACAGGATAACTTCCCATACCAGTCTTTATAGAGGATTAACAGTTACTGAGTTTCCATATCACTCGCTGCGAAGGAGTTACCGAGTTACGGAGTCCCCCCCCCCCTCCTCCCCTCGCATCAATAGCTTTAGATGAGTTACGACATCTACTGAGTTCCTTAACCACCTTTCTTTCCAGGAGTGGCAGAGTTACCAATCAACCTTACTAAAGGAGTTACAGAATTTTTCAATTCCGATATTCTAGTATTTCTAAAGGGATTACAAATGTCGCAGCCAAGATCTTTTGTGACTGATATCGTCCTCTTAATCTACCCCGAATTTACTGTGACGGTCCTTATTATTATGTTACGGGCCAGATTATGTCACGGATCAGATCATGTCACGAACCAAAAGATATGATCATGTCACAGGGTGGTTTCAAGGCCCCTGTTTTTTGTCACGGACCAGCATCACGAAAATGATTATGTCACGGACTGGTGTTACGGACGTTATGTCACGGACCAGTGTCAAGGACCTCATTACGTCACGGGCTAGTGTCAAGGACCTGATTATGTCACGGACCAGTGTCAAGGACCTGATTATGTCACGGACCTTATTATGTTACAGACCAGTTTCTGGGACGAGATCATATCACGGACCAGTTTGAAAGACGTCTATGTCACGGACTAATGGTTATTTCACAGTGTCAAGATGATTATATAACGAACCAATGTCAGAGTTCTAATTATGTTAAGGGTATGTGACGGGGGACCTAATTATGTCAGTGTCGAGGACCTTATTATGTCACAGGTCAATATCAAGGTCATGACTGTTACATACAAGTGCCAAGGACTTGATTATGTTACGAGTCAGTATCATGGACCTGATTAATATGGGTTATTGAACCACTGTCACGGTCCTGATTACGTCACGGACCAATCAAGGTTGTGATTATGCCACGGACCAGTCAAGGTCCTAATTATGCCACGGACCAGCCAAGGTCCTGATTATGCCACGGACCAGTCAAGGTCCTGATTATGCCACGGACCAATCAAGGTCCTGATTATGCCACGGACCAGTCAAGGTCCTGATTTTGCCACGGACCAGTCAAGGTCCTGATTATGTCACGGACCAATCAAGGTCCTGATTATGTCACGGACCAGTCAAGGTCCTGATTATGTCACGGACCAATCAAGGTCCTGATTATGCCACGGACCAGTCAAGGTCCTGATTATGCCACGGACCAGTCAAGGTCCTGATTATGTCACGGACCAATCAAGGACCTGATTATGTCACGGACCAGTCAAGGTCCTGATTATGCCACGGACCAATCAAGGTCCTGATTATGTCACGGACCAATCAAGGTCCTGATTATGTCACGGACCAGTCAAGGTCCTGATTATGCCACGGACCAATCAAGGTCCTGATTATGCCACGGACCAGTCAAGGTCCTGATTATGCCACGGACCAGTCAAGGTCCTGATTATGCCACGGACCAGTCAAGGTCCTGATTATGCCACGGACCAGTCAAGGTCCTGATTATGTCACGGACCAATCAAGGTCCTGATTATGTCACGGACCAGTCAAGGTCCTGATTATGTCACGGATCAGTCAAGGTCCTGATTATGCCACGGACCAGTCAAGGTCCTGATTATGTCACGGATCAGTCAAGGTCCTGATTATGTCACGGACCAGTCAAGGTCCTGATTATGTCACGGATCAGTCAAGGTCCTGATTATGTCACGGACCAGTCAAGGTCCTGATTATGTCACGGATCAGTCAAGGTCCTTAGTACATCACGAACTCAAGTGTCGACGACCCTACCTCAAGTAAATCCCATGCACCACGAACGGCCTAAAATCCACCACGGACGGGAGTGTCACGGACGTGGGCATGTGTCACGGACGTGGATATGTGTCACGGACGTGGGCATATGTGTCACGGACGTGGGCATGTGTCACGGACGTGGATATGTGTCACGGACGTGGGCATATGTGTCACGGACGTGGGCATATGTCGTCACGGACGTGGGCATATGTCGTCACGAACGCGGGCATATGTCGTCACGGACGTGGGCATATGTGTCACGAACGGAGGCATGTCGTCGTCACGTTATTGCCTCAAATTCGTGAGTCACGAGGAGGGAGGGAGGGAGGGAGGGAGGGGAAGAACCTCAACGTAGCCTGACCTCCACCAGCGACGCACAACTTTTCCTACTTTACGACATCTGTTCTTAAGCAGTTGTGTGTTGCGCACGCCAGAGAGAGAGAGAGAGAGAGAGAGAGAGAGAGAGAGAGAGAGAGAGAGAGAGAGAGAGAGAGAGAGACGAGAGAGAGAGAGAGAGAGAGAGAGTGACCCACAAACACCAGAGAGAGAGAGAGAGAGAGAGAGAGAGAGAGAGAGAGAGGAGGGACAGCAGCAGCGGCAGAAGCCTCCTCCTCCTCCTCTTGGACGCCCGTCAGGGTGACCCAACCAACCGACCAACTAACCCAGCGACGGGCTGGAGGGCTGGCGGGCGTGACGCAAATGTGAGTGAGTCTCAGGTTTCGTGGAGCTTCCTATATTTTTTTTCTATTTTTATTTTTTTTGCTGGCGAGATGATGAGGAATGTGTGGCAAGTTCGTCCAGTCTACCAGCGAACTCTACTGACGAAGGAGGTAGGGAAGGGAGGTAGGGTGATGCTGCGCGGCGTTCGTGCCCCTTGTTTTCCAGCCTCCCTTCGCGGGAGGTGGGGGGTCGGGCACTTCGTCCATCCCTTCGTCGCATTATCGAACTCACTTTTCCCTTCCCACTCACTTCCCTCCCCCCCAAACCTTATCGGTAACTCCCCAACGCCCTCTGTCACGCCGGCCGGGCCCTCCCCCTCAACACACAGGCAGTCCGTAACGCCAGGCGTGTGACCTGAGAGTAGCAATCAGGACAAGTTTTTGTTACGGTGTTGGCGATACACGTCGCCTACAGGGTGTGGGGCAGGAGAGGGTAGTGTGTGTGTGTGTGTGTGTGTGTGTGTGTGTGTGTGTGTGTGTGTGTAGTGGAGGGGGGAAGGGGTTAGTAGTAAATGAGGACCATTAACGCTGCTACTGGTGTTGCCGGGGAAGGGAGGTAAAAGGGGAGGGGAAGGCGGGAATGGGGGAAGGAAGGGGTAAGGTTTGGTGGCGGTGGTGGTGGTCGAGTGTTACCCCTTGGCGTCACCAGTGTTGCTGGTGTCGAGTTGCCATGGGGGAAGGGGTGAGGGAGGGGTAAGGCGTGGAGTTGGTGTGGAGGAGGAGTGTGGGAGAGAGGAGGGTGGTGTGGAGGAGGAGGAAGGGGGGGTCTGGGCTGTCGAGTAATCCCCCCCTCCTCCCTGGCGTCATGATGACCCACGGAAGCTGCCACAATATGATCCATCTCGATGTCTGGACATATATCTTTTTTTTTTTTCTAATGAGATTTCCCAACTTAGCCCCAGCGTCAAGACAGTGCTACACCACCGGGGGGACTGCGACGTAGCAGCCCCCTCCTCTCCCTAAGTAAGTCGACTTAAAGCTCTTAAGTACGACAACTTAACCACTTAAGTACGACAACTTAACCACCACTCAAGTGTGACAAGTTCACCACTTAAGTACGACAACTTTACGTCTTAAGTACGACAACTTAACCACCACTTAAGTACGACAAGTTAACCACTACTTAAGTACAAGTTAACCACTTAAGTATGACAACTTAACCACTTAAGTACGACAACTTTACCTCTTAAGTGCGACAACTTAACCACTTAAGCACGACAACTGAACCACTTAAGCACGACAACTTTACCTCTCAAACACCACATATCAACCCTTCAGGCAGGAGGACACGACTTACCACCCCGACCCCATTAGGTCAAACGGCATCACCCCCTCCAGGAGCAGGACCCTCACTCCTTGATTACCACGACTTCAACTCCCTCAGCAGAACGACATGAAAACCTCGAGTACGATGACTCAGGTATCGTACTCATGGGTTATGCACGTACTCGGGAGGTGGCGGAGGAGGAGGAGGAGGGGGAAGTTGAATCATCGTACTTAAAGGGTGGTTAAGGGGATGACTGGGCTACCCCATCCCCAGGCCTACCCACCTCCTTACCCCAACGACCTGGTTCTCTACAGAGTATAATTTGTATCCTTCGTTGACGATGGGATTAGCTCATAACTGATTTAAACATTGAAGTAATTCTACATTTTCTTAAGTTTTTCAGTCCACGTAAAATGTAGTTTAGGAGGAGTAACGATGCTTATGAAAGTCGGGAGTCGACTTGTGATATCATCTCCAGGGGCGCGTCCCTCCTGCCGAAGTCTGTCGGCGAGGTACGGTCCCTCCCCTCCCCCCCCCTCCTGACGAAGTGTGTCGCTGAAGAACAAAACTCCTCCTGACGAAGTGTGTTGCTGAAGAACAAAACTCCTCCAGAGGATGTGTGTCGCTGAAGAATAAAACTCCTCCTGACGAAGTGTGTCGCCGAGGAAGAAGCCCAACCTGAAGAAGCGTGTCACCGAGGAACAAAACTCCTCCTGACGAAGTGTGTCGAGGAGGAAGGGCTCTTCTACAGGAGCATGGGAATCTTCCTGAAGGAGATCCTGCAAGATGTGAAGACCGTATTCTCTACTGCATTACGCAAACCTCCAATCTTTCTCTACATCTTCAGTCCGCACAATCGCGCCTGGCTCGTGTCCCAGGAGAGATCTTGTGTTCGTATAAGGATTGGATGATTCACCTTCCAATCTAATCAACATGTATAACCAACCTCTTAAGTCGAACGGTACCATCCTCGAACACAACATGTACAACCCTCGAGTATGCATGGTGACCTGGCCTGGCCTTTGACCAAATCCTTAATCAGGGCGTCGCGCCCGAGGGTAGTGAGGGTGATCGTGGCCGTACCGTCGTACCCAAGGGATTAAAAGACGCATAAACGATCGGTCCGATAAGGGAAGTACTTCGGCGTCTGCCAATGGTTGGACCAGCTATATCATCTCAACGATACTTCGATGCCTTTAAGATACTGTCCTCCTGCGAGCGACCGAACTCATCGTTCCTCCATTCCTGACCGAGGTTGGCGAGTCATCGTGGCTGAAGGAAGGGGATCCAGTAGGCTAATCACCGCGCCATGTCGTGCGATAATTTCCGGTCTGATTGCATGTTCCTCGTCAACTCGCTGGGCAATTGGGTGGGCCGTCTTGTGGGTGCTGTCACGGGGTCTCCAATGGAGGCTTTGAGAGGACTTCTTTCTCCCTCGGTGTTTATGTTTTGCTTTTGTTATTCCCCTAATTTCACCACGTTCCTCTCTTCCCTGTTTCTTCACCTGTGTTCTTCCTCTTTCGCATCTAGTTCCCCTTTCCTTCTTTCTACCCCAACCACTGCTTCTCATTTTTATCTCTCCCCTTCCAACATTTTCTCTCCTCCTGATCCATCAAATGGTTCTCCTTTTTTCCCCTCTCCTTCTGGGCTTCTCCATCGCATTTGTTTCCAATTTCCTTCCGTTCCTTCTCTTTTCCAGAGTTCCTTCGTCCCATTTATCCTCTTTTCTTTGCAAATTCCCCTCTCGCTTCTCTCTTACTCTTCATCTCTCTTTCTCTCTCCCTGTCCACAGCTCCTCCCTCCTCCCTACCTGTGTCTGATCCCATCCTTCTTTTCCTTCTTCCCATTCCTTCCTACTGTTTCATCCCACGTCTCCATCTTCCTATTCCACCTGCTGCCTCTTCCTCGCCCATCTCTCTCTCTCTCTCTCTCTCCTGGGCGCACCCAACCCCAGAGAGAGAGAGAGAGAGAGAGAGAGAGAGAGAGAGAGAGAGAGAGAGAGAGAGAGAGAGATGGGAGCTGTGAGAGGCAGGTCTTGTCTTGCTTCAAACAGTCTTGTGTCTGTTCACAAATCACAGCTGGGGTCTTGTTTGACCAAAAATCTTCAAACTTCAAGCGATAATGTAGCCTTAACCCACGTTGCCACTAATATGTTTCGTCTCTCTACAACCGGACAAAATCAAAAATTTAAAATGGAAAAAGAAAAATGTATATATATATATATATATATATATATATATATATATATATATATATATATAAATAACACCCCCTTCCCCCTCCCACCCTTATGATGAAAGATGGACTTTAATAAGAAAACAAAACAAAAAAGGGGGAAAAACACCCAGCATGATCAAAGTCGAAGAAATGAACATTGCTGAAAGTTAATCTTCTCTCTCTCTCTCTCTCTCTCTCTCTCTCTCTCTCTCTCTCTCTCTCTCTCTCTCTCTCCCCAGGGTATCCCATGAAGTACATTCGTCTTCTCTCTCTCTCTCTCTCTCTCTCTCTCTCTCTCTCTCTCTCTCTCTCTCTCTCTCTCTCTCCTATGAAGTACATTCGTCTTATGAGGGAGCAAAGTTTTTCAAGGGG